>NW_005871059.1:1869757-1904721 GCF_000147115.1 Myotis lucifugus | reverse complement strand
TGGGCATCCCTGTCTTGTTCCTGTTCTTAGGGGAAATGGTGTTAGTTTTTGACCATTGAGTATGATGTTGGCTGTGGGCTTGTCATATATGGCTTTTATTATGTTGAGGTATGATCCTTCTATTCCCACCTTTCTGAGAGTTTTTATCAAAAATGGGTGTTGGATTTTGTCGAATGCTTTTTCTGCATCAATTGATATGACCATGTGGTTTTTTTCTTTCAATTTGTTTATGTGATGTATCACATTTATTGATTTACGGATGTTGTACCATCCTTGCATCTCTGGGATAAATCCTACTTGGTCATGGTGTATGATCCTTCTGATGTACTGCTGGATCCGATTTGCTAAGATTTTGTTGAGGATTTTGGCATCTATGTTCATGAGGGATATTGGCCTGTAATTCTCTTTCATTGTGATGTCTTTACCTGGTTTTGGTATTAGGGTGATGCTGGCTTCATAGAATGAGCTTGGAAGTGTTCCTTCCTCTTGAATTTTTTGTAGTAGTCTGAGGAGGGTAGGTTTTAGTTCTTCCTTGAATGTTTGGTAGAACTCCCCTGTGAAGCCATCTGGCCCTGGACTTTTGTTTGCTGGAAGCTTTCTGATGACTGCTTCAATTTCTTCCATAGTTATTGGCCTATTGAGGTTTTTAGATTCTTCATGATTGAGTTTTGGAATGTTGTATTTTTCTAGGAATTTGTCCATTTCCTCCAGGTTGTCTAGTTTGTTGGAGTAGAGTTGTCCGTAGTATGTTTAACAATCATTTGTATTTCTGTGGGGTCTGTTGTTATTTCGCCTCTATCATTTCTGATTTGGTTTATTTGGGACCTTTCTCTTTGCTTCTTGGTGAGCCTGGCGAGTGGTTTGTCAATCTTGTTTATCCTTTCAAAGAACCAGCTCTTGGTTTCATTGATTTTCTGTATTGTTTTTTTGGTCTCTATGTCATTGATTTCTGCTCTAATCTTTATTATCTCCTTCCTTCTGCTCACTCTGGGGTTTTCTTGTTGCTCTCTTTCTAATTCTTTGAGTTGTAGAGTTAGATGATTAACTACCATTTTTTCTTGTTTTTGAGATAGGCCTGTAGAGCTATAAACTTCCCTCTCAGGACTGCTTTCATTGTGTCCCAGAGGTTTTGGATTGTTGTGTTTTCATTGTCATTAGTGTCCAGGATGTTTTTAATTTCTTCTTTGATGTCATCGGTAACCCAATCAATATTTAATAACATGCTATTCAGCTTCCAAGTGTTTGAGTATTTTGGGTTGTTTTTATTGTAGTTTATTTCTAACATTATGCCATCATGGTCTGAGATGATGCTTTTTATGATCTCAATCTTCTTGAATTTGTGGAGACTTTGCTTGTGACCCAATATGTGGTCTATTTTTGAATATGTCCCATGAGCACCTGAGAGGAATGTATATTCCGCAGCTGTGGGGTGTAGTGTTCTGAAGATGTCAATTAAGTCCATCTGATCTAGTGAGTCATTTAGGATTGCTGTTTCTTTGCTGATTGTTTGTCTAACGGATTTATCCAGTGATGTCAGTGGTGTATTAAAGTCCCCTACTATGATTGTGTTATTGTCGATATCTCCCCTGATATCTTCCAGAAGTTTTCTTACGTATGTGGGTGCTCCTGCATTGGGTGCATATATGTTTACCAGGGTTATATCTTCTTGTTGTATTGATCCCTTTAGTATTATGAAGTGGCCTTCCTTATCTCTGGTTATGGCCTTCACTTTGAGATGTATTTTGTCAGATATAAGTATTGCTACCCCAGCTTTCTTTTCCTTTCCATTTGCGTGAAAGATATTTTTCCATCCCTTCACTTTCAGTCTGTGTGAGTCCTTTCCAATGAGGTGGGTCTCTTGTAGACAGCAGATGTATGGGTCATGTTTTTTTATCCATTCAGCCACTCGGTGTCTTTTATTGGAGCATTTAGTCCATTTACATTTAAAGTTATTATTGAAAGGTACTTGTTTGTAGCCATTTCTTTTTTGTGTGTGTGTGTGGCTGTTTTCTTTCTGAGCTTGATATTTCTTCTTTTACAACAGTCCCTTTAGCATTTCTTGCATGGCTGGCTTGGTGGTGATAAACTCCCTTAGCCCTTTTTTGTCTGTGAAGCTTCTTATTTCCCCTTCAATTTTGAATGATAGCCTTGCTGGATAGAGTATTCTTGGATTCAGTCCTTTGCTTTGCATCACTTTGTAGATTTCCGTCCATTCTTTTCTGGCCTGATGTGTTTCTGTTGAGAAATCATTTGATAATCTAATGGGAGATCCCTTGTATGTTACTTTCCGCCTCTCTCTTGCAGCCTGTAAGATTCTCTCTTTATCCTGAACATTTGCCATGGTAATTATGATGTGTCTTGGTGTGGGTCTTTTCGGGTTCACCTTGTTTGGGACTCTCTGGGCTTGTGTGACTTTTTTCTTCCCCACCTCAGGGAAGTTTTCTGATATTATTTCTTCGAATAGGTTTTCTAATCCATGTTCATCTTTCCGTTGTTCTGGCACCCCTATTATTCGTATGTTGCTTCGTTTCATGTTGTCCCAAAGTTCCCTTAGGCTCTCCTCCTGTCTTTTAATTTTTTTCTCCATTTGCAGTACAGTTTGAGTGTGTTTTGCTTCCTTGTCTTCTAATTCACTGATTCGGTCCTCCGCTTCTCCCAGTCTACTGTTGATACTTTCAATGGTGTTTTTTATTGCAGCTATGTCGCTCTTCATTTCTTCTTGGGACTTACTTAAGTTGTTGATTTTTTCACCTGTTTCTTCTAGCTTCTTGCATACGTAGTTGAGTTTTTCATCTGTTTCTTCTTGCTTCTTGAACATCCGGTGCATGTACTCTAGGAACCTTATTCTGAATTCTTTTTCCGTCATGTTGCATATCTCTGTCTCACTTAGCTGCTTTTCTGGCGAGTTCTGGCGAGTCCTCCTTTTCTTTCCTTTGGGGGTTTCTTTGTCTACCCATGTTTGATCTCACTGACATTACTAGTTGTTGAATCGTTCAGTGGCTGGACCCTGGGTGGCAGTGGCTGCTCCCTGGGTGGCAGTGGCTCCTCGGTCTGTGGTTGCTCCTTGGGCGGTTGTGGTAGCAGCGGCTCCTCTGTTGATAGCAGGGCCTCTGATGGGTGCTGTTCACAGTTGTGGTGGCTCTTCTGGCTGGTGGAGGGAGGCTTCAGACGCAGCAACTGTTCCCCAGGCAGAGCGTGTGGTGATCAGGAGGCCGCTGTTGCTTGAATCTGTTGCGTTGATTTAGAGGCACAAAATACAACACAACAAGGCACAACGTACCAGGCACTGAACACTATTGTATTTACGATATTACTAACCCCAAATAAAGGTGGCCACCCGAGCTAAGAGAGTTGGGAGATAAGGGGGAAAGAAGAGAAAAAGGTAGAAGAGAAAAAAGAAAGAAAGAAAAAAAGGAGTGCAAAGATGAGATTGGAAAAGGGAGGGGAAAAAGAGGAGGAGAAAAAAAAAGAAAGAAGAAAAAAAGTAAGAGAGAAAAGAAAGTGAAGTGTAAAAGGGGGAGAGACTATTTATGTGAGGAGAAAACTCCTATAGGTCCGCCACTAATACCAACAAATTGCAGCAACAGATTCCTGGAGATGAATACAAACTACAAACAACCAATAATATCAAGCGACGCAAGGGGACAGAGAAGCGCAGAAATAACCGGGGGGGGGGGGGTAGAGGGAGGGGCAGGAAAATAAAAAGAATAAGCAGTCTAACCTCACAAACACTCAAAAAAAAAAAAAACAAAAACAAAACAAAACAAAAAACAATATACTCGTCAATCAGGCAAACAACGATAAAACAATAGAGAGAGAAAAGAAGAAGAAGAGAGAGAAAAAAATGGATAGTGAAGGAAGATGAGGGAAAGGTGTATAAGGATTTAGAACAGGGGATTGGACATAGGATATTTAAGCAGGGTTAAATTTTGACAGAGGATAAAAAGAATAGGGAAGATCTAAAGCTGGAGTAGGGTAAGAGAAACAGGACAGCAAAAAGGAGAAAGTGGGGAAGATTGTTTAGCACAGAGGCAAATTGAGGTAGAGAAAAATGTTGCTAAAGGAACGATGAAAATAGAATGGAGAACATTAGTCCCAAAAAAAAATAAAGACAAGATAAAATGACACTTTGAAAAATGGTAAAATGGTAGCGGTAATAATACTAGTTAAAAATAAAAATGTAGTAGCTGAAAGGGCAAAATCGGGTGATGGAGAAAAAAGAAAAATGAAAAAAAAATGTTTTCTTAGTTAAAAGGAGAAAAAGTAATTTAAAAAAATAAAAATAAAAATGTGCAGTAATGCAGGTGCTTCAGATCTTCTACTCTTCTTATTGGCACGCCGGGAATTCAGGAGAATGTTGACTTTCCCTCTGATACACTGTTCCTCCTTGTTGTAAGCCACAGTCCTTATTGCCTTATCTGTATTTACAGAGGAGTCAGTTCGTGGCTCTGCCTCTGGGTGGCAGTGTGTCTGGGTTGACCTCCGAGGCTATAAGTTCTCTCCGACCAGGAGCTGCCTATTGTACCTGAACCAGCTCCGCCCAGAGGTGGTTCCCCCAGCGCCACTCCCAGTTCTGTTTCCCAGGCTCCCCAAAAACAATCTTCCCCTACAAGCTCTGCTAGTGACCCCAACTGGGCACTCACATGCACTGGGCTCAACAATCAAACCCACAGAAGTAAGAGGAAGTGTGCGAACAAGAGCCTGGGAAGCTGCTGGAACTCGCAGGGTTCCACCCTCCAGTACCGCGCGGAGTGTCTGCGCGCGCCCAAGTCCCCGGCAAGAGGCACGGATTTTGGAGAGCGCGGATTTTGGCGGACGCAGATTTTCCCCTGCGCCCGCGCGCGCGCGTTCCTCGCTCCAACCTGAACTGCGAACCGTACCTTCGAGGCAAGTCCAACCTTTCCGTGGAGGGGTGCAGGTCTCCCCTTGGCTCTTGCAGTCGCGCTGTTTGCGAATCGCTGCCTCCGGGTCAGTAGCCGCCGGGCTAGTAGCCGATCTCTGGATGCCGGTGAACGCTGCCTGAGATGGCGCGGTCCCGCCGCTGCGCTGGCGCCCAGAGGGAGGTTTCAGCCTCAATCTCCAACCATCCGCATTTTTTAGGAGTTTTCTGTCTTTCCTGGCTGCAGACTGTCTCAGCTGAACCTCCCCAGCTTGATCGGGCTGATTGTTACCCGTTTCAGCTGCTCGCCCCCATCTGGTCCGGGACAAAGCACCAACACGTCCGTCTAAGCCTCCGCCATTTTCTCCCCCCAAAATTGAATACTTTAGCACTGGGCATTTAAAATAGGTTACATTAATTTTTAAAAAATCACTAGTGCGAGAATTACTCCAAAAGCTCACTAAATACTTGTTGCATAAAACTTGAAACTTCATAGAGAAGGTGTGTATTGAGAGGTATTAGTCCTGCAAACTATCAACATTTATTGATAACCTCTCTTATTTAAGGCACTTATTAAAATATTACTGAGCACAGCAAATAAAGTAACAGAGTCCTGACACAGACACACACATATATAGAAAAGATGTATTTCAGTAGTGGAATTGCACATTAGTGGAAGAGGATGATCTATTTAATAAATATATAAAAAATTATTTTCAGATGAATAAGAGACCAACCACAAACCTTTATAAATTTTATGAACAAATGTGTATAAACAAGTATGTAATGATGACCTCAGGAAAGGAAAGTTTTCTTACAATATTAAAAGCATAAATCAAAAGGCAAGTGGAAGGACATTCAAATTTAAATCTGTGTAACATAGGGTATTATAAACACATTGTGGGGGGAGATATTGGAGATATATATATATATATATATATGTATGTATATATATATATATCATATATATGTATATATCCCACAAAGAATTAAGATCTATATAATAGGAAAATATCACAAATGAATAAGAAATAGACAAAGAACTATATGAAAATTAAATATGCAAGCAATTTACAAAAGAATAAAGATGTAAAAAATTAATTTCTTGCTATTATAGAAATGCAAGTTAAAACAAAAGTTATGTACATCAGACTGATCAAAAAAGTTTTAAATATGACAAAGCTGAATGTTGGCAAAGAATTCTCATGGACTCATAGTGAGAGGATAAATTTGTATGACCTCTTTGGAGAGTGACATGGCAACATCAGATAACTTTTAAGATTTGTATATCTTAAAAATCCAGAAATTTCATTTCGTGGTTTATACACGATGGAAACTCTCACACATATATTTAGTAAAATATTTATAATAATTTTCTTTTTGGTATTAGCTGTAATAGCAGAATGAGAAAAATCCTACATATCTAGTTACAGAATAAATAAATAAATTGTAATATTTTCACTGTCATTGAAAAAAAATGAACTAGGAAATGTATCTATAAGCATAAAGCTAAATAATATGGGCCTGTTAAAAAGAACAGTGGTAAAAATATAAGGTAAACATTAATGGGAATAATAAATGCTAAATTCACTATAGATGATGGGTACATCTAAAGAAGGGAGACTGGGAAATTGCATTGAAGAGGGATATAGAGAGATTTTTCAACTGTATCTATATAGTTTGACTTCTTAAGAATAAATTTAAAGCAATTCAGTTCAACATAACAAACTTTAAATTGATCACAGTGAGTACAAACTCTTGAAAGTGTTCATAAAACAACAACAAGAATGGAATATGTTAGAAAGTATTTGACTGTATTATGATGTGATTTAAAATTCAATTTCTCCCACTCCTGTATCCGTGTGGCTTGTTGCTTGATGTTATAAAAAGGAAAAATAAGCAGTATAGGAAGCTTGGGTAGCTATGGTTCTAGGGTATCCAGGTACACTCAGCCTTTTATCTTGATCAATTACTGAGTGCTACAAATAATGAAGCATTTATACAAACCTAGATTACTACTTACAATGAATTTTACAGGTTTAGGTCCACATGAAGTTTTGTGGCAGGTTTGAAGGACTTCTTTCTTTTTTTTTTTAAAATATATTTTATTGATTTTTTACAGAAAGGAAGGGAGAGGGAGAGAGAGTTAGAAACATCAATGAGAGTGAAACATCGATTCAGCTTCCTCCTGCAGGCCGTTGCTCTATCCACTGAGCCAAACCAGCTAGGCACTTCTTGCTTTCTTAATACATTGTATGATCATTTGGGAGGTAAAGGTAAAGAGCATTTAAGCAGGACTCAGGAAACTATCTATATATATAAAAGCCTAAGCAACCAGTCAACCACCCGACCAACTGGCTGGTAGCTATGATGCATACTGACTTCCAGGGGGCAGACACTCAACACAGGAAGGGATACCACAGGCATGGAAACATGGAACAGACTGATGAATCTCAGAGGGAAGGGAAGAGGAGGGAGGGGGGGAGAGATTAACCAAAGATCTTATATGCATACTAGAAGCCCAGTGCACGGATTCATGCACTGGTGGGTTCCCTCGGCCTGGCCTGTAGGGATAGGGCCAAAACCAGCTCTTCAACATCCTCTGAGGGGTCCCAGATTAAGAGAGGATGCAGGCCAAGCAGAGAGACTCCACTGGTGCACAAATCTGTGCACCAGGCCTCTAGTGTTTAGTAATATTTTGACTTTGCTTAAACTCTCTGTACTTATCTTCCCCCATCCCCAAATTCAGAGTTTGAACTAGTTTCTGAATAACAGTCTTTACAGTTCTAAATCTTTCTAAAGATTTTCCATTTTAAAATTAATTCATATTGTTAGCCTAAAGGGGATCATTACAATTCTATCTGCTATGTTTACACCATTGCATTGTGACAAAACTTTAGGATGCCTAGCTTGAGGCCTCAGATATTGTTTGCTAACATTAATTCTCTGAAGACATAATTATATTTGGTTTATCAACTAAAGGCATGATCAGAGAACTTTATCAGAATACACTTTAAAATGTACTAATATACTTTCTTTTTTTTTCTTTTTATTTATTTACTAGTGGCCTGGTGCACAAAATTCATGCACATTAAAAGAGAATTAATGAGAAGAAATATTTTAATATTGTTATTTGCCCTTTCTCTATAATAGAAGTGTCAGAGATGAAAGAAAATTAGTAAAATGTGTATAAAAATCTCCCTCCTGTCAGAGTCTGGGGTGCGCTGCAGGACCTAGAGTCAAGACCCCACCCACCACCCTCATGCACTTTGAAAACGCAGGAGAGCCCTAAACGGTTTGGCTCAGTGGATAGAGCATCAGCCTGCGGACTCAAGGGTCCCAGGTTCGATTCCAGTCAGGGGCATGTACCTTGGTTGCGGGTACATCCCCAGTAGGGAGTGTGCAGGAGGCAGCTGATCAATGTTTCTCTCTCATTGATGTTTCTAACTCTCTCTCCCTCTCCCTTCCTTTCTGTAAAAAATCAATAAAATATATTTAAGAAAATGCAGGAGACCCAGACCAGGCCCGCCCCACCCCCATTGGGTGAGACCTAGACCAGGCGGGCCCCACCCTGTCAAGCCCCTCCGGACGGGGGCACAGCCTCAGGTCCCTAGCCCAGTGCAGGGGAGGGGGGTGCGGCCTGAGGTCCCCTGTCAAGCCCCGCCAGGCGAGGGACGTGGCCTGAGGTCCCCATCAAGCCCCACTGGGGAGGGGGCACAGCCTGAGGTCTCCTGACCTGGCGCTGGGGCAGGGGGTGCAGTCTGAGGTCTCCTGGCCTGGAGCTGGGGCAGGGTGTGCAGTCTGAGGTCTCTCAGCCCAGAGCCTGGGCGGTGGGCCGGCCTGAGGTCCCCCGTCAAGCCCAGCCCTCCCACACACCCCCAGCAGCGTCATACCAGTGCTGAATGGAGATGCACGCAGGAGCATGCAGGCAGCGTGATGTTAGCACTGGGGGCAGAAGTCCCCGCCCCTGACCCTGCCCACAGACTGGTAGTGACTGGGACACCACAATGGACAAATTAGCATATTTATTATATAGATTTTTCTTTTATAGATTTTCTTTTTTTATCTTTATTGATTAAGGTATTACATATGTGTCCTTATCCCCCATTGCCCCCCCCCCCACCCCCCAATTAATTTTGGTGTGTCAATGAAACATAGTTTGGAGAAGGAAGACGCATGCTGTGACCAAACATGAATGAACATCTTAAGGTATCTAAATTCCCTGAACAGCTTGTAAATCAACTGGTTCATGCTTCAATCTTTAATACAAGACTCTAATTGGCTTTTAAATATATGTTCTTTTTTAAATTTCCCTAGCTGGCAAGAAATTAAGCAAAATCAACTATTCAACTTTTTAACTTGAAATAACTTTTAGATAAATTTTTAAATGTTGTTTGTTTTTTCATATAAGTTATAGTTTCCTCAGAAATACAAATAGTAGAAGAACATATGGTCTTAAGAATATGATTGTTCTTTAGCTTGGTATAAATAGGAAAACTGGCATTTTATAATATTTCTTTAATGAGGTATGCATTTAATTAACTTGTAATGAGATGATTTCAAAGATAGGGTGGCAAATACCATAACAGTCTGCTATACATTAAAGCTAATACCTTCCAAATGGTTGGAAATTCTGTTATATACTCCAGTCATCACCACCACCCCACAAAAGTAATTCTAGATTTACACAAAAATGTACTTTTTAAAAAATGTAAAAATGGTGCCACATGTTTAAACCTTATTAACTGTGTAATTAACTATATAAAAAGGTATCTTAATGAAACCTTCCCACAATTCTGTAAGATTTAGTCTTTATCTTACCAGTGGGAATAAAGTGATTTCTGGTGAAAACTGTTCATAAGTAACCCTTTCAGAGTACTAATTAGGATTTAAAAATGAAATAATTCATAAACTGTAAATCTAAAATAACTATATATTGAATTTTACACAGTATACAATTAATACTATTGTACTGATTTCTTATCCATTACTTGAGCAGGGAAGGACCTCTGTTTTATACAGTAGGCAGATTGGCAGAATTTTTGTATATGGCATAAAGGGACAATATTTTAATTTTCACTTATCAAGAAATTAGTCATACCATAAGGTTAAATTATATATACACAGTAATTTATTGAAAAATACTGATTGCATATGTTTAGTTTTATCAATATTTCATCAATTACTATAAAATACACAGGTGTAGAAGACAGCTATGTAGGGCTTTAAAAAAATTAATGATTCTTTCAGGTACATTTGTTAATGTTTCAGTTGTCAGTTTTGGCTTCCCAACTGAATTTAAAGCCTCCTATATCTTCTGAGGTTCTGAGATAAACAGAAGAAACTAAGTAAATATATGATGTTTGCAGTAGTTTCAAAACAGACTAATCTATTCTTCTGGAAAACTTTTTTTTCTTAAATTCATATAAATAAGCCTATTGGTCTTTTACTGGTGGCCATATATAGGTTTTTACTCTTTTATTTATGGCTGTAATATGAAATTTAATTCAAAAAATGTAAACTTAATAAAATTTTATTAATTGAGTTCATTGACAAAAAAGATCTCTGGACTCTTCTTAGGTTTATGTAATAAGTACACATTAAATAGATCCAGAGACATAGAATTAGGGAGCAGACCGAGGAATCTCAGAGGGAAGGTGGGGGTGGGGTTGGGTTGGGAGAGATTCACCAGGGGAACTTATAGGCATATATGCATAGCTCATGGACACAGACAGTAGTTAGAAGACTTGTGTAGAGGCGGGTCTTGGGGGGAAGGGGTCAATGGATTAGAAAAAAAATGGTGGATATCTGTAATACTTCCAACAATAAAAATACATTTTTTTAAAAAAGGCTCAGAAGAGCTAGGGAAGGATGCATTAGCATAACCTTCCCATTGCTGTTTCTTGGTGGGTTGTCAAGTAGCACTTGAATTTTGTCCAGATATGCTTATGGCAACTATACTTATTTTAATTATGTAATTCAATTAATGTCACAATAAACCAATTAATATCACATAAAAACAATGAGAAATGAGTGATAAATGGGATAAAGTTATTACTTCTGTGAAAGCTTTGGAAATATTAATAAAATTAAGGTGAATTGCTAAAGAAATAAATGCTAAGTTAGCTTTGATCAGACAATTATCTATACTAATAATAGACAATATGTATATTGACTGCACCTCCGCAACACCCACAGCCAATCAGGAGGGAATATGCAAATTAGTGGGACAAAGATGGCGGCGGCCACAGAGCCAGCTGGAGCAGATGGGAGGCTTGGGTCGCTGGGGGTGACCCAAGCTTCCCGCCTGCCCTGGCTGGCCACTGAAGGAGGGGCCTGTGGGCGGTGGCCAAGGAGCCAGCCTGAGCGTGTGGGAGGCTTGGGTCACCCGGGTGGCCACCAAGGGAGGGGCATGCAGATGGCCCTCAGCCCCTCACCCAGGCTGGCCACGTCCCTCTGGGGTGGGGGTCCCTGTTGGGGGCCTTGGCCAGCCTGAAAACAGCCCTCAGCCCCTCACCCAGGCTGGCCATGCCCCCCCAGTGGGGACCCTAACCCCATGGGGACGTGGCTGGCCTGCAAACTGCCCCAGCCCCTCACCCAGGTTGGCACCATTCCCAGTGGGGACCCCAATGGGGGCATGGCCAGTTTGAAAACTACCACAGGCCCCTCATCCAGGCCTCCCCGCCCCCCGAGGGAACCCCCATCCTGATCCGGGACACCCTTCAAGGCAAACCAGCAGGCCCCCACCTGTGCACCAGGCCTCTATCTATACCAGCGGTTCTCAACCTGTGGGTCACGACCCCTTTGGCAGTCGAACGACCCTTTCACAGGAGTTCCCTAAGACCATCCTACATATCAGATATTTACATTACGATTCATAACAGTAGCAACATTACAGTTATGAAGTAGCAACGAAAATAATTTTATGGTTGGGTCACAACATGAGGAACTGTATTTAAAGGGCCAGGAGGTTGAGAACCACTGATCTATACTAATAAAAGGGTAATATGCTAATTAGACTGGGTGACCTTCTAGGAGACCTTCCGGATGTTCTTCTGGACAAAGCCATGGTGGCAGAGCAGAGGTAGAGGCAGTTAGAGTCCAAGAGGGGAGGGTAGTTGTAGGTGATCAGGCCAGGACAGGACGGCAGTTGTGGGTGATCAGGCCGGTGGGGGGGGCTGTTGGGGGTGAGCAAGCCAGCAGGGGGGGCAGTTGGAGGTGAGCAGGCCATCAGTGGGGGCATTTGGGGGTGATCAGGCTGGCGGGGAGGGGTAGTTGGGGGCAAGCAGGCCGGCAGGCAGAGTGGTTAGGGACAATCAGGCAGGCAGGCAGGTAAGCGGTTAGGAGCCAGCAGTCCCAGATTGCGAGAGGGATGTCCAGCTGCCGGTTTAGGCCCAATCCCACCACAGGGGTCCCAGATTGGAGAGGGTATAGGCCGGTTACCACCCCCCCCCCCACCGTGCACGAATTTCATGCCTGGGCTACTAGTAAAATATAAAAGAAAATACCATAAAATTCTTAAATGAATCTACACCCAGAGGGCTTCACAAGTGTCTTTAATTGCTTGATCATCCTTAACAGTCTGGTAGTCACAAATGGTGCTTTCTACACACTGTGGGAACCCGAGTCATTGTATCTATACCTAAAGACTTGCCCATGTATTATAGGAAAATGAATACATGTACATTAAAAAATATTTTATGGCATGTATATAGCATATGTATGTTTCCCATCTTAATAGACTCAAAAATCATCTACCAATGACTGTTCCTAATCACTTGAGAATAGAGGTATCTATTAAAAAGGCAAATTATGGACATAATTAGGTGAGGAGTGATAAAGTCCTTGCAACTTTGAAAATTACTTTCTGTAGAGGAGGGAGTGAGATAGGTGTGGTGAGACAGACAATAACTATAAAAACCAATGATCAATAAATAATTGCAGTTTAACTTAAGGTAATAACTGCTAGGAAGAAACAGGAGAGCATCTTTGAAAAGCAGAAATTTGAACAGAAACTTGAGAATAGTCCTGAAAATATCTGGGGCAAGAGAATTAGGGCAGAAAAGGTTAGGCATGCTTAAGGAGTATCTAGAAGGCCATTGTGGCTACAGAGTTGTGGATAATGGGGAGAATGGAGAAGTTAAATTCAGAGAGATAGCTGGGGGTCAGTTTACATAAGGGTTTTTTGATAAGTTCTTACAAGTTCTTTGGTAAGAAGGTCAATTTTAATTAAAGTGCAATGGGAATCCACTGGAGAGTTTTAAGCAAGTATATTATATAAGCTGATTTATACTCTGATTTCTATCTGGCTGCTTCATGGAAAGGCAAGAGTAAAAGTAAGAATAAACAATCTCAAGGATTAGCCTGGTATTCATAGAGATAGCAATCAGTGATTTGATTTAGTATCTTTTTTTTCTAGAAAGTAGCCAACAGATACTGGTATAACAAGAGTGAAAGACAGAAGAATAAAAATAATGTGCAAGTTTTGGGCTTAGCATTATTAGCTAAGACATAAATGACTAGGGAAGGGTAGGTTTGGTATAAAGGCACTTGGTAACAAGTGATCAGTTTTGAACAATAATTTCAAAGTTGAGATATCAGTTTGATATGACAGTTGGACATAGAATTCAAGATCTCAGTAGAGGGGTTATAGTTGGAGATATAAATTCAAAAATTATCAGGATATAGGTGCATTTGAACCCATGAGACTGGATAAACCTATCCAGGAAAAGGGCAAGTCTAGAAAGGAGGAGAATGGTATAGTTGAGACAAGAGCTACACTTTCCTTAAAAGGTTAGGCCAGGTTGAAGGAGCTAAAAAGGATGATTGGAAGAAACAGCCAAGGGGGTAGAGAGAATTAGATAACTTGGTTGTAATACAAAGTTAAAGGAAGTGATTTTTTGAGAAGGAGAATGGAGTCAATAGTATAAGTGGTTGTGGAAGATAAAGACTGCTGTGGCTTTGATAGCATGTCCAGAGCTTTTCTCAGAGCTCTTCTTGTGAATGGTGAGAAAAAGCCTAGTACTCCTTAAAATTACAGACATGAAGAAGTAGATCCCAGAAGGATAAATGTCTCATTTAAGGAATTTTGGGTTGAAGAGAGAAATGGGTGGTAACTACAGAGGAATAGAAGATCACCAGAAGTGTAGAGAGGACAAATATAAGTGAAGTGTGTGACTATATCAATGATAGAAATGATGTGAGAGAGAAATGAGGATACAGAAGAGAAGTGGCACCGCCACAGAAGTAAAATCCTTGATGAAGTAACCAGGTTGGCTCTAAGCATAGCTGTCGAGATTGACCTTGGATGAATGAAAGGCATTCATTTTAATGTGAAAGAAGGAAATGCAGAGTAAATGAGTTAAGATGCAGAGAGTGGATTTGTGTTGGTAAAGTAAGTTTATGTCCATTTGTCTACTTAGTGGTTCAGAGTACTGTTCTGGGTCAGATTGACTAGGTTCAATTCCTTAGCCTGGCCTCTGACAGCTTTCTCATCTTGTATAAGTTACTGGACCTCTCTGTGGTTTAATTGCTTGATCTGTAAACTGTGTAGGTCTGCCTTATAAAGTTGTTGTGGCGGTTTAATGAATTAATATATCTAAGACACTTAGAGTACCATAATTCTTTGTGTGAGCTGAGCTAGAAGCTAAGAATAACAAGACAAATGGAAGGCAATTTTAGAAAGTTTATTTTTGTTAACATGGTCTTTGTCCTGGCAATCCACTAGGCAATGTTTGAAATTCTTTAAATATATAAATATATTAAATACTCACAATATCTCTATTAGACATAGAGATAAGAAACTTGCACTAGTATTAATACTAAGGGAATCTGTCTGCAGAGCATGAAATATTTTCTTAAGGGAGATATCTTCTTTTTCTACATTTGTGTTGAGGTACAAAATATATAAAGTATTAACAAAGGAGGTATACAAATAAATGAACACATGAAAATATGTTCAACATCATTAAACATTAGAAAAATACACTTTAAAATGATAAGATATCACACCTATCAGAATGGTTGAAATGAAAAATAGTGATAACACCAAATACTGGTGATGAAGCAAATAAACTAGATCACCCATAAATGGCTATAGGGAATTTAAAATGGTACAGATACTCTAGAAAGTAGTCCATAATGATGGACTTAATTATACAACTCAGAAATTTTATTCTTGAACATTTAATATGGAAAAATAAAGACTTATTTTCATGATGGCACCTATGCATGAATGTTTATAGCAATTTTATTAATAATAATCCCCGCCTGGAAATTACCCAGTGTCTTCCAGTGGGTGAATGGGTAAATGTATTATGGTACATTTAGACCATGGACTACTACTCAGCAATAAAAAGTAACAAACTATTGCTACATAGAGTAATTTGGATGAATCCCAAGGAATTATGCTTAGTAAAATAAGCCAAGACACTGTATAATTTCATTATGCTACCATCACAAAATAACATAATTTAGAAGATAAAGAATAGATTAGTATTTGCAGGGGTTGGGGACAGAGGAGAGGGAGAGAATATGTGGCTATCAAGGGCTAGCACAAGATACTAGTAAGTTGTGGTGACATAATAGTTCAATGTCTTGATTATGCTGGTAGTTATGCAAGGATACACATTAATAAAATCACATTGATCTATGTACACAAAAGAGTGCATATGTAAACCTATGATATCTAAATAAGCTCTACCAATTATAATAAGCTCAATATCTTTGTTTTGATATTCTAATACAGTTGTATGAGATGTTAAATTGGGGGGAGGTTAGGGGAAGGATGCTCATGATTCCCTTATACATGTTTACAACCTTCTATGAATCTATACATTTCAAAACAGAAAAGTTTGGAAAAAGTACATAAAGCAAAATCAAATATATACCATTCCCAAGAGTACAGCTCAATGAATTTTCACACATGTCCATGTAACCACTCCAGATAGAGAAATAGAACAATCCCAGCACCTACAAGGATTCTGTGTGTCTCTTCCCATTCAGTACCCTTTCAGTCAGACTTCTGACGTCTATTACCATCAATAACTTTTTCTGATCTTGGAACTTTGTACAAATGGAATGCAAGGATATATGCTCTTACGCATCTGGCCTCCATCCATGTCGGTCCATTCATCAGCCATTGTTCTATTCCATTATTGTGTAGAATTCCATTGTGTAAATATGCCACTTTTTTTTCTTTGCTATTGATGAACATTTGGGTTGCTTTCCAGTTTTTGGCTATTTTGAATAAAACTGCCATGATTGCTCTTGCACGTGTGTTTTGGTATGTATACTCTTTTCCTTGGGAATGTGCCTAGAAATGGAATTACTATAGTAGATACAGCCAAACAATTTTGAATCAATTACACTTCCACCTGCAAAGTATGAGCGCTGCTTTACAACTTTGCTAGCCCATAGATCCTGGGATCATAAACTCTATGCTAAATATAGGAATGAAGAAAAGATGTGAAATAAGCATAGAAGAGGATAACAAAATAACTCTATTTGGAAAGTATGGTAGGATTATTGACATGAATAAATATCCACTGAAAATTTCGTGATCCTAATTTTAAGGGATAATGAGTGGTCCTGACTATGTAATTCTCTCCATAAGAATTCATCTGCCTGATTGCTGGTTTAGGTTGTGGGGTTAAACAGGGTGTTTTGGGAAGAGCAAGTAGAGCAAATTGAGTCATTTGAAGCACTTAACACTTTGTAGCTAGGAAGTTTGTAGATGGTGGCAGTAAGGAGAAAGGATGCATGTTTCAAGAGTGGCCATTGCTATATTTTGGACTGTTATAGGTTTCTTTTTCTTTAAGAACTTCAATATCTCCTTTGCATCTTTTAACACTTGTTTTAGATATATTTTATGCATATTTATGGTATCTGCAAGAAACTAGACAATCACAGCAGATACAACTGTAGTAATATAACATTGCTTATCCATGTTGCTTGTACTTTTTATCAGCAAAGCCATTATTTAATATTCTTTGTAAAATTTTACATAGTTGAAAGCTTACATATTCTATAGTAGTTGAAAGCTTACATATTCTATAGTATATCCATTATCTTTCTTTCAAAACTTTTAGAAACATAAAAGGAGATTACATATTTGTTAAACCTATAGTTCTACAATTTGAAAAGTTTATTGAGACTTCCCTCCAGACATGCACTGCTTTTTCATATTCTACCTACTAAGCAGGCTTATCCATGGAATGTCTTTCAGGAAAAAAAAGATACTCATATTTTTTTAAAATCTCAAAGTAGTTCAAGATTTTATAGAAAATCAGCTTTTTTAAAAATCATCATCTTGGGTTTTCATCATCTTTTTGCAAATAAGCTTGTTAAGAGGATATCTGTACATACGTGTGTGTTTATAGCTGTGCACTGTAAAAAGTTTCACAATTCTATTGATTGGGCCATCCATTTTAATAACATTTGTTAATCTCATTCCGTAGAATTATTGACCAAGAACTTTGACTAGACTAGAGTTACTTTAACTGACTTTATTATGCTCTTCTTATTATGAAGAGCATATATATACTAGTAACCCATCGCACACTATCGCTTGCATTAGACTGCCCGTGGCTTCCGCGGGAGCTGGTGGGAACTGCAGCATGCCTGGGAGCCGCGCTGCTTCCGTGGGAGCTATGCAGCTTCCGCAGGAGGCAGAAGCCAGCCACCGGCGCCCATGGGAGCAAGGAGGAGGCCGTGCTGCTTCCCCTAGAGCCTGAGGGACCTGTGCCAATTCCGCGGGAGGCGGGAGGGAGCCGCGCTGCTTCCGCTAGAGCCAGGAGGGACCTGTGCCAATTCTGCGGGAGGCGGGAGGGAGCGGCGCTGCTTCCGTGGGAGGTAGGCCCGCTGTCTCCTCTCGGGGCCTGTGCTCCATCGCAGAGTCTGCGGGCTGATCCCCTGTCCCTGTCTTCATCTCCACTCTGGGCCTCACCTGCATGTGCAACCACCACCTGACTGGTCGTGACCCGTTATGGCATCCCGGCCTAATTTGCATACTTCATATATATATATATATGTATATATATATATATGTATGTATATATGTATATCTGTGTATATTTGTGTGTATATATGTATATCTGTGTATATTTGTGTGTATATATATGTGTATATATATATGATCTTCATATTCCTATTCTACAGTAAATTGAATTTTTTTAAAAAATGTATATGAAAATTCCACTCTTAAAATTTCTAGAAAATAGCTTTTTATATTTCATGACAACTTAAAATATTAAGTGATTCCTAGTGACTACTTCTGATAGAATTCCTTATGTTTCAGTCTGTATATGTCACATGAATTTGAAGGTAATTAGACTGAACTTGTAGGTGAAAAATTATGACTTTATGTAATTTATAAAAATATATCCATATTGCTACAATATCATTTAATATTTTTATTAAGAAAATTTATAGTAGTGACTATAAAGAATGCATACTATAGTAGATTTTAAGTTTCCAGACATAAAGAGAGCAAAGTCTCAACTTTCTTCTAATTTCAAAAGTCTAATTATCTTCTTATTATGTTGGGAGGATTTGTTCAGGTGTACAAAAATTATTATCATTTAATTCTGTAACTCCTTTTATGTAAAACTACCAATTTGGTAGTTTTAAGAATTTATTTTGAGGAAAGGAGATCTTACTTAGATGGCAAGATTGAAACTGAATCTATTCTCAACATTTGCATCATCTAGTATGCATTAGTTGTAAAAACAAACAAACAAACAACAACAACAACAAAAAATTCTGACTTGCTTAAGCAAAAATCAAGAATTATTAACAGGATATGTAGGGCCACAAAATGAGTGGGTGTCTGGGGCCCAGGCTTAGCACTGCGAAAAGCCAGGAGCACAACTACCGTTTTGCAGAAACTGTAAGGGTAGTTCTCCGAGGCTCTAGGTAATGGTCTCTACTGCATCCTGGAAGGAATTCTTATTGTTTCTCACTCTGTGATATTCATTAAAGAGAGGAAGGCCTGGTTTTTGCCATCTGATAAGCGATTGCAAAGTAACATGCATATGCACTTCCCACTAGGACAGAGCAAGAGAAATTTTTGCCCTTTTGGTGTTGGTAGTGGGAAGCAGATCTTTCAACAAGATGATCCATAGTAGGGAACTGCTGCCAAATAGGAAAGAAGGATGAAAACTCATCAATTAAAAAAAAAAGATACCAAACTTACAAATGACCTCTTCTGCATTAAAATAAATATATACATGCACACAGAAATGTGTATACTAGTATATAATATACAGGGGTAGGCAAAAGCAGATTTATAGTTGTTAGTACGTGAAATAGAGTTTATTCTTATATTATTATTTATTAATTGTTCTATTATTTTCCATACAAACAGCTGTAAACCAACTTTGCCCACCCCTGTATTAAATATATACACATGTGTATTTCATGTAAATATGCATGGGTATATCACACATATATAGACAAAATAAAAGTCCTTGAGAAAGTAGAGATCAAAAGTACTTTTTTCTACTATTTCCCCCTCCTTTTCCCCCTTCTGAGCCATAATATTTTGACCTAGAGAAACAGTATCCTGACTGCTTGTTTCCTTGACCTCTGTGCCCTGGATCTGTGTGTTAGCTGTGTGAATAAGATACATATATTTTTCAATGATGTTGTCATCTATGATTCAAACAAAACGTACAGTGGTGCCACTAGTTTGCTTCCCAAATAGAAAGAGTGAGGAGAAATTAGAGTCGCTTATTTTAATGTGGCATGGACGAGTGGTAATGCCACAGGTGCTATGTGATGTGTCCCACATCCGTGACCCTGTTGCCCTGAGAACACTCTGTGGCGTGCTTCCACCAACCCTCTCCTCGTCAGGGGCCTGCACACTCTGAGGGGACCTGGACAGAGCTAACCTTTCCCAGCTGTGCCCTGATCTCCTCCTTCCACTCAGCACTTTGCCAGGAAGAGGCTCTAGGGCTTCCAGCGGCTCCAGCCACAGGGGGCCTGCCTAATTAGATTTCACTCTTGGTGGGTTTTCAAATGATTGTAGTTTGAAGTTCGGATAAAAAGTGGCAGTTTCTCATACTAATGCTGCAACTCAGAAGGGGAACCAGAATCCCTCATCTAAAAAGTTTTAAAATGTGAGTTTGTCATTAGAGAAAAGGCCAAGTAGAACGTTGTATAATTGCAGATATAAGCCAGGAGAAAGACAGGTCCACAGATAAATAGATAATCACAAAGTTTGAAGAGCATCACACTCCAGACTTGTAAAGTCTTTGAGAAGAAATAATGCTTTCCTTTTCTTTGCTTTATATGTAATGAAAAAAAATATTTTAGGGAATAATATATTAGCTACATTTACAATTTTGGAATCATATATAAAGCTCTATTATTTATAAAGTGAAGAGTAATCTAAATAGATTGTATGTGGATTACAACACGAAGAAGTTAAAAAAGAAATTCTCCATTGAGTTTGTTTCTCTCAAACAAAAGGAGAGTTACTCTTAAATTCAAACTCTCTAAGACACTGACCACAGTTTTTACTAAGAAAAATCTAAGTAACTTCAGAATTTTAAATATTTTCTTCTTGGTCTTTCATGATATTTATATTTTCTATTAAAATTTAAAAAGTGCATTTCAGATGCCTTACCATCATGAAAGGGTCACACTTTAGAAATTTTGGGGCATATGTAAGTTGCAATACAACATTTTCTAGTGTTTAGAAATGGTTTATCAAAGATACCTCATTTAGGGAGCAAAATTGGCTCAAGGCCTTCACAGATGCAGTCAGTATGACTTTAAGACACAAGTAGAAAATGCATACATTTAATATGATCTAGGTAATATCTTAGTTGTAATCGAAGCCTGTCTTTCCTGTCAGCCTGGAAACCCTGAGTCTTTACACATAAGCAGAAGTGGGTAAAGAGAGGGACACCTGCTTTTCATTTGAGAGTTGACAGGTCATCAAACATTAGTGGCTCTTAACATTCTTTCCCCTGATCTGATTTTCTTTTCATTCTATGCTATTCACTATACATTAATTTTTCAGGCCAAATGTCCAAACTAATTTTTACTTTAAGTACCAGCTTGGCTGTTACCTTCAGCCCTCATGTTTTCCTCTGTTTCGTTATTTGATTGTCATTTCTTCATTCCTGGGCTTTTGTGAATCATCACTGCTCCCCCACCCCCACCCCAATTTCCCGCTGAGCCACCCTGACAAACACAAAGTCATTTTACAGCAGCTGCTCTTGACTACCAAGGAGAAAAATAAAAATGAAAACAAGCCTCATTATTTGTAACTGGGGGTGTGAGAGAAAAAGCACTCCCTTGTTTTCATATTCACAAGTTCACTTGTTTTATTTTCCAGTTTAGAAGTAGAAGGTGAGTGTATCTGACAGAGAAGCTTATTTTATATCCCTTAAACTGAGGGAGAATAACAGGAAACAGTTTTAACCAGGGACAGAATGACCACCATTTGCCCATTCTCCTAGTTACAGTGGTTGGCAAACTGCAGCTCACGAGCCACATGTGGCTCTTTGGCCCCTTTAGTGTGGCTCTTACACAAAATACCGACTTCTGCACTTGGGCCACGAAGTTTCAATCGCACTGTACATGTGCACCCGCACGTGGTATTTTGTGGAAGAGCCACACTCAAGGGGCCACAGAGCCGCATGTGGCTCGCGAGGCCGCAGTTTGCCGACCACTGTCTAGTACACACACAGAGCACTCATATTGCTGAGGAAAGATCCCTTTCCCAGAGGTTTTTGCAAATTTAAATGTTTCATTCTTACAAATGCCTTCCCTTCCCCCTATTAAGTTCCTAAAGCTCCAGGTACATGATCTGGGAAGGGATGAGGAGACTCTGTGTTCTCTAGATGTATTACAGAAGAACTATTTTTTTCCTGTTTAAATTTTTTTTAATTTCTAATTTTTTTTCTGCTTTTTCTCTCTTTGCATTTACATCATTGGGTCTGAGATAGGTTAAGTTACTACCAGTACTTTTTGAAAATTGAGAAATGAATGAATACATGGAAATAACATTAACCTCAGTAGCAGATGTTTGTTCAGACCTTATTAAGGAAACAAAAACTCATCCCCAGGATTCTCTATGACTCCAATTTGAACTTGCCTCCAGCATTAAGGAAATGGCTTTCTTCTTTATAACTAATATTCTTAGCTCATTGATATGGGACAAGCGGGCCACCTCATAGCGTGAACAAATTGTATGGGGGTTGCCATTCCCATGCCAGCAGGGCTCCTGTGGCCTCTGCCACTGCATCTGCCACTGCAGCAGTCACCTGCCCTCAGGGCTGAGGTGACAGACCTGGAGACATTCCACGGGCTCTAATACAAGGGCAGCTGCTCATTACCAAATATTCTTGGAAAATAAGTCAAGGCTCCTGAGAGGGCTTTTCCCAGCTGCCCTTGAGGTAAGCCTCCTTGTTCCCACAGAGACGGAGGTGGAGACAGTTCACTTCCAGGACTCTCTCTCTGTAGGCTGAGCAGCATCCAGGTAAAAGGAAGGCAGAAAAAGTCTGCTTCAAACTCAGAACAGCGGGGGTGGGGGGGGGGTGGTCCCAAAGGTCTATAGAGACAAGAGGTGCATAGTATCAGCATCAGCTGTGTAATTATTTGTCTGTACATAATCCATTCTGCAATCATTTATATTACTGAGTAGCTTCCCCTTTTTTATCATGACCAAATCATTATAAAATATCTATTTTATGTGACAATACACTTATAGGTATATATTTATACTAAATAAATGTTCAGAAAACAATGATCTTACTTCTTATGCTCTTTTTTTGTATTTCTTTTTATTAGAAACTAGAGGCCCAGTGCACAAAATTCGTGCACTAGGGGGTTATCCCTCAGCACAGCCTGCACCCTCTTCAATCTGGGATCCCTCTCACAATCCAAGATTGCTGGCTCCCAACCGCTCGCCTGCCTGCCTACCTGATTGCCCCTAACTGTTTCTGCCTGATCACCCCCTAACAACTCCCCTGCCAGTCTAATCGATGCCTAACTGTTCCCCTGCCAGCCCAATCACCCCCAACTGCCCTCCCCTGCCAGCCCAGTCACCCCTGACAGCCCTCCCCTGCAGGCTCAGTCACCCCTAACTGCCCTCCCCTGCCAGCCCAGTCACCCCTAACTGCCCTCCCCTGCTGGCCATCTTGTGGTGGCCATCTTGTGGCCACATAGGGGCGGCCATCTTTGACCACATGGGGGTGGCCATCTTGTGTGTTGGAGTGATGGTCAATTTGGATACTGGTCATGACTAATTAGCATATCTGGTCATGGCTAATTAGCATATCCGATCATGACTGCAAGGGTGTCATGACCAATTTGCATATTACCCTTTTATTAGTATAGATAAAGGTTGATGAAACTTAGACTTGTACCATGACCCACCCACTAATGAGTAATGATGTATTGGTTTAAAAAACTCTACTAAAAGCCCTGATTCTGTATCAGATGCTGATCATAGAAATATGAGTTGTAAATGAATCCAACCCTTAACAAATTCATAGCCAAGCAGAGGAAAATAACAAATACTACACAATTGCAAGACAGAATGCTACTTACTATGATGGAGAGAACAATGAAGCGCTACTGGAATAAATTGTTTGGTTACTTAGATTTTATTTTGGAGGCATAGGAAGACAATAGAGGAGGAAAGGTTTTCTGGCGGAAGGAGCATCTGAGTTGAGTGTTAAATAGTGATAGTCATGTTAAATTCATACTAGTCATGTGAATAGTGAGATGGAGGGAGTTGGGAAGTTTTATAATAAAACATCATGTGCAAAGGCACAGCTGACTTGGCATATTTTTCAAAGTGCAAGAGACTTGATGTGTGAGAAGAGACGGTATGGGAGGAGTACACTGATTGTGACAGGTAACACTGCATAAAATCATGCATATGTGTATCTTTCCTACTGGATTTCGAGTCCCTAGAGCAGTGATGGCGAACCTTTTGAGCTCGGCGTGTCAGCATTTTGAAAAACCCTAACTCAACTCTGGTGCCGTGTCACATATAGAAATTTTTTGATATTTGCAACCATAGCAAAACAAAGATTTATATTTTTGATATTTATTTTATATATTTAAATGCCATTTAACAAAGAAAAATCAACCAAAATAATGAGTTCCCGTGTCACCTCTGACAAGCGTGTCATAGGTTCGCCATCACTGCCCTAGAGGATAGGGACAGTGGTACCCATCTTTTGATTCCACAGCGCTATGTATCTGTCACGTGTAGGTACCATACAATAAAAATTAAATTAATATATTGTGGTTTGTTTTATGCTCATTTCTTATCATCTCCAAAGGTAGATAAAAAGAAGGTCTAGCACACCAGGCGTAAGTATATTTGGTGGCTACCTATATGTAAAGAAAAAAAAGTTCAAGTTTAATACACATATGTGGTTTTTTTAAACAAAGAATTAGTTACACAAATGTGGGGAAGGGCTAAGCAAGCCTGAAACTCATGGACAGGCAGTCAGGATGGAAAGCTTATAAGCAGCTGGGGTTCCATTGGGGCATTGGTCCCTTGGCTGCTGTTTGGAGACTTTTTGCTGAGGGGAAGTCCAAACTCTCCTTTTTTATTTTTCTTTCTTTATTGATTAAGGTATTACATATGTGTCCTTATGTCCCCATTCCCCCCCACCCCAACCCCGCTAATGCCCTCACTCCCTGTGCATATAGATATAACCAATGGACACTGGTGTCTGTGTCCATTGGTTATGCCTATATGCATGCATACAAGTCCTTTGGTTGTTCTCTTCTTCTAACCCCCACCCTCCCCTACCTTCCCTATGAGTTTTGAGCATCTGATTGATGCTTCTCTGTCTCTGGATCTGTTTTGTTCATCAGTTTATATTGTTCATTATATTCCATAAATGAGTGAGATCATGTGATATTTATCTTTCTCTGACTGACTTATTTCGCTTAGCATAATGCTCTCCAGTTCCATCCATGCTGTTGCAAATGGTAGGAGATCCTTCCTTTTTACAGCAGCGTAGTATTCCATTATGTAGATGTACCACCATTTTTTAATCAAACTCTTCTTTTAAAACTGACTGAGCCATCTAGGGTAATCTCTCTTCCAGTTAACTTAAAGTTAGCTGATTTGCAACTTCATAGCGGCACTTGGATTAGTGTTTGAGCAACGGGAGAAAGTGTGTTTATGCCACAAAGTGGAGGCTGTCTCCTTCTGTCTCTAACCCTCATGACAGATTGTCCCTTGTAGCCCAGTCTAACTGGAATCATACTAGAAAGGGAGTTATGGGCAATATAGTTCAGTATAGGCAAGTTGACACATCAAAAGATGCTTTGATAAAGTATAGATGAATTAACAAAATTTGAAATCAGTAATTAAATGATCTCTGTGCTTGCTCATTTCAAGAAAGAGCTGCTTTCCCCTTCCCTTCCTTCTTAGCCTAGGGACCCAGAAGGCAGGGACTGAAATAAAGGTTATACTCCCAGTCTAAGGAGCAGGAATGAGGCAAAAGGCGAGAGAAGCCTGGAAGGGAGACACCATCAAAGCTTCCTTATCAAACTGATGGCTAACTGGCGTCAGGTGTGGGGGATTGCTTAATCTTTTCGGAACACCTTGAGAGAGGTCATATAATGGACTGGACTGATTCTTAGGGCAGTCTTGCCAGGTAGGGGAAGGAAAATAATTGATCTGACAGCCCCATTATGTATTGATTAACCACAGGGGCCTTATTCTTCTCCACTTCCATGTGCTCATGTGCCATGGGTCTGCATGGTTCTGCTGTTTCTTGCATTTCAGCATCAACAGAAAAGCTTTTGAGTAGGAGTCAAACGTTTGAGCAGTGGCATGAAGGTGATCAGAGTCCATGGGGGCAGATCATCATAGCAGGGGCTGGGGTGGACAATTGTCCCAAGGCCCTAGAGACAAAACACACAGAGAGCATCTGAAGTGTCAGGGAGCCCTTCTCAGCCTTGCTGTCTACGTGCTCCCAGAGAGTTATCTTGCTGCAGTAACTCTCCAAACATAAGGCTTTAATAACCTGGCTTGTATTCATAGTGGAAATAATATGCATGTCTTGGAAGTGACTGTGAGCAAAGCAACCCAGCTGTGGGGAGGAGCTCATAAGTATGTGCAGCTGGTCCCCTGAGATATGTTCCTATCTGAGATTCATTATCTTCATTCCACTTCCCTGATTCTATTCTTGAAGATGGGCCCCAGGTAAACACAAGGAGAACGTTCACAGAGCGCAGAAGAATGTCCATGCAGAGCTTATATATATATATAAATTGATTATAGAGTTAAGTAAAATAATAGCTAAATAATCCTTATTTTAACCTTTACTCCTCACATTATATTCCTTCACCACTTTTATCAGAACCTCTAACAATGACATATTTCCCACACATTGAAGATAATTTACACTTGGAAAGCATGGTGGTTCCAAATAGTCATTATTTCATCCCTAACTCTTAAAGAAAATAATTAGAAAAGCCTGATTTTAGCTTGGGAAAAAAAACAAGGAAGATGTAGACGTCAAGTTCATTTTACCCTAAGACCAGTTTTTTGTTTTTGGGTTTTGTTTTGTTTTTTTAAACCCTGTCTCTGGGTAAGAGGAAATTGGGATTAAGAAGAAAAATTAAGAAAAACCTCTAAACAGAACCTGAGTAAATGATCCCTGCATTAGTTTGCTAAGGATGCCAGAAAAAAGTACTGTAAAAACAGACATTTATGTTTTTATGGTTCTGAAGACTAAGATCTAAGATTAAGGTATCAACAGGATTAGTATCTTCTGCGGCTTTCTCTTTAGCTTGCAGATGGCTGTCTCCTCCCTGTGTCTTCACAGGGTCTTTCCTCTGTACAATCTGTGTCCTGATCACCTCTTCTAGAGAGACCAGTCACACTGAATCAAGGCCCATCCAAATGATGCCATTTTAACTTAAACACGTCTTGTGAGGTTTTATCCCCAAATACAGTGACATTCTGAAGTACTGGGTTCAACAAATGAATTTGGGGATGACACAATTCAGCCCATAACAATTCCTAATTAATAAAATGAGTAAATTATGGCTTTGGTTTTATTTTCTGATTCAAATCTACCCCCCCATCCTCACTCAAATTACTAAGTTATTTTATGATAGGCCTAATTCTTAATTGTTTCAGATTATCAAGGAAATAATGTTACAAGCCCTAGCTCCATGCCCGCATAGCTAATTGCTAAATGCAGCCAAAATTGCTCTTGTTAAATGTGAAAGATTTCTAAACCTAGGTGCATATACCTACTGATTAAAATAGATATAGGTACACAATGGAATTCAACATATTTGTTTTGTTATTTTTGTGTGCTTATCTCCTGTACTAGTTCATGAGTTTCCAGAGGGTAGGGATGTGTCTAATTCAACTTGGACTTAGAACCAAATGAAATGCTGGAAATATGCATCATGGCCTCTCAGTAAATTTTGGATAAAGAATGAAGGTCAGTTAAAATTGTATCTTATTTTTTTTCTTTATTGATTAAGCTATTACATATGTGTCCTTATCGTCCCATTGCTCCCCCCACCCCCACCCCCACTAATGCCCTCACCATCCTGTTGTCTGTGTCCATTGGTTAGGCTTATATGCAAGCATACAAGTCCTTTGGTTGATCTCTCCTCCTTACCCCCACCCTCCCCTACCTTTCCTCTGAGGTTTGATAGTCTGATTGATGCTTCTGTATATCTGGATCTGTTTTTGTTCATCAGTTTATGTTGTTCATTATATTCAATAAATGAGTGAGATCATGTGATATTTATCTTTCTCTGACTGGCTTATTTCGCTTAGCATAATGCTCTCCAGTTCCATCCATGCTGTTGCAAATGGTAAGAATTCCTTCATTTTTACTGCAGCATAGTATTCCATTGTGTAGATGTACTGCTGTTTTTTAATCCACTCACCTGCTGATGGGCACTTAGGCTGTTTCCAAATCTTAGCTATGGTAAATTGTGCTGCTATGAACATAGGGGTGCATATATCATTTCTGATTGGTATTTCTGGTTTCTTGGGATATATTCCTAGGAGTGGAATCACTGGGTCAAATGGGAGTTCCATTTTTAGTTTTTTGAGGAAACTCCATACTGTTCTCCTCAGTGGCTGCACCAGTCTGCATTCCCACCAGCAGTGCACGAGGGTTCCTTTTTCTCCTCATCCTCGCAAGCACTTGTCATTTGTTGATTTGTTGATGATAGCCATTCTGACAGGTGTGAGATGGTACCGCATTGTTGTTTTGATTTGCATCTCTCGGATGATTAATGACTTTGAGCATGTTTTCATATGTCTCTTGGTCTTCCTTGTATCTTAGTTTTTTGATGCATTGCAACTGATGATGTGTTGATTTTTATTTAGTTGGTGTAAATCTCCTCTAGTCTTTTGGTGCACATAAAGAAATTAAATAGTAATTCAGTTTTATTTATATCTTGAGAAAAGAATGTTCTTACCATCCATATGGGAGAAAAGAATGGGATAAAAGCAAGAAGTTTGAGTCTTTTAAATTTTCTGTCCTTTCATGTTCAAAGCAACTGATACTTTATTCCTCACTTTCAGAGCTTGTAAGTAGACATCAGTATTTTAGGTGAGGAAGTATCTTGTTATATTTAGAACTTCTTTTCCTGTGTAGGAAGCTGCTTTTTGCTCCTCCTCCCAGGCTGGGCTGGGCGAGTATCTCTTCGAAAGGCTCACCCTCAAGCACAACGAGGAGCCTTTGGAGCCCAGAGGCCTTTGAGGAGCCCCTCTGCATCCCCTGGTGTCTGGCTTTTGCCTGAGCCTCTTCCTGAAACCACTAACCATTCTTTTAACCACCCTGAAGCTCTCCCCATGCATGGGACCAAATGAAATAATAAAGCTTTTTGAGAAAAAAAAGAGTTTGTCATAATTTTGAAGTTAAAAAATGATAATAATAAAAATTTGAAACCCTGGTTATAGGCTAGTAAAAATAAATAACACTTTTATGAAGGTACAAAATAAAAATATAAATCTAAAGTAATATAAAATTTTTGTCAAATACAAATGTAAAAGGCAGAAAATAAATTTACAGAAATATTAAATATTTTAAAGCAAAGGTGGTAAATGGTAAATATAAAATTAGAATAAAGGAAATTGTTGATGGTGGTAGTGGCGTGTGTGTGTGTGTGTGTGTGTGTGTGTGTATGTGTGTGTTTGAGAGAGAGAGAAAAACCAACCATAAGATTTTGTAGCTAGATTTAAAGTAACCTCAATAATAAATTAAAAATTTAAAATAAAAAGAAAACAACCTCAATTTTATCTTTCAAGCTTAATGGTAAAACAACCATGTGGTTTTTAATCCCACCCTACACTACATAGTTTTACATACTTTCTTTCAAGTATGGCATAGTTGTGGATTAATAATGCTATGAAGATTTTGCATTGCATAGCGAATCATTATGACAGATTCATGAAATCACACCCGTAGTTTATAAATGCAACTGCACTAAGAAAACACATTGCACAGTGCTTTTATAAATTGTATACACTTGCTTAAAATAGAGTGAGGATAAAAGAGAATTTGAAAAGAAAAGAAAAAACCTTTAGAGCCAATAAAGTGATTATGATGTAAGAGAATAAATAATAGGGAAGGTAGAGATGAAAGGGAATATAAGTACCTGGGAGGTAGACTCCCCAGAGTGCTGAAAGGACAGATTTTGAGTGCAATACAATGGGGTATCCTGGTAATTACTATAAAATGCCATTCCAAAAATAGAGGTGTCTGATTAAAACGTTTCTTTCCTGAAACTGTTTTATTGAAATTAAACACAGGGAAAGTTTCATCAAAGACAATATGCTGTCCCGAACTGGCACCATGCATACATCTCACAATTCATTGTCCTCTGCCTCTTGCTAACTGTGAAAAGGAGAGAGGCAGAAAAGCTTAAAAAGGAAGGCCAGAGTATTATTACTCACCCTTACTTTTTTGCATCTAACACCATGCATGGCCTGAAGATGACCAATTAACTGAATGAATGGAGAAACAGCAAGGTGCAAAACCACATCCATTAGGGGAAAAAAAGGGGGGGGGGATGTTATTCAGTGTCTCAGGTGACTAGATTGATTCAAAATATAATTAAATGTTATGATAGAAGAGAAAAATTGAAGCTTGACTTCTCAAAACGCTTTTTAAACGATTATTCTTGACTCTGCCTGAACCTGCACAAGGCTAAAGTACTCCAAGCAATCGCTTCAGGCTGCCTGAGCTCATTCCTGCCTATAAATAGGTAAGATAGATGCAGCGGAGTTTACCAATATCCTGATTCCTACTATGTTAATGGGGTTATAAACAAGAAAAAATACTCCCAACAAGCATTTTCACAACAAGTTATAAAAAAACAGGCAAAGCTCAGTCTGGACAAATAACTACTATACTTTCCATTTGCAACTTCTGCCTCTTCCAATTCTATTGACTATCAGGTTGTCTGTGATTAAAGTGGTGTTGCTAGGCAACTAGGGTAGTAGGAGCTACTCATGGGCCTGAGGAGCTGCTGCCATGCAAAAACATTTACAGTAACCTGTATCCTATCTAATAATCCTATCTAATAAAGAGGTAATATGCAAATTGACCATCACTCCAACATGGCCGCCCACATGTGGACACAAGATGGCCAGCAAGGGGGGGGTGCAGTTGGGGGCAACCAGGCCTGCAGGGGAGGGCAGTTAGAGGTGACCAGGCTGGCAAGAGAGGGCAGTTAGGCATTGATCAGGCTGCCAGGGGAGGGGTTAGGGCAGGGGTGGGAAAATTTTTTGACTTGAGGGCCACAATGGGTTCTTAAACTGGACCGGAGGGCCGGAATAAAAGCATGGATGGAGTGTTTGTGTGACTAATATAAATTCAAAGTAAACATCATTACATAAAAGGGTACGGTCTTTTTTTTTTTTTTTAGTTTTATTCATTTCAAACGGGCCGGATCCGGCCCACGGGCCGTAGTTTGCCCACGGCTGGGTTAGGGGGTGATCAGGCTGGCAGGGGAGGGGTTAGGGGGTGATCAGGCTGGTAGGCAGAAGTGGTTAAGGGCAATCAGGCAGGCATGCAGGTGAGCAGTTGGGAGCCAGCAGTCCTGGATTGTGAGAGGGATGTCTGACTGCCCGTTTAGGTGGGATCGGGCCTAAACGGGTAGTCGGACATCCCTCGAGGGGTCCCAGATTGGAGAGGGTGCAGGCTGGGCTGAGGGACACCCTCTCCCCCCATGCACAAATTTCATTTGTCTATAAATATCTAGGACCTATAACTGTTTTCCTGCTGAGAACCACACATGATAGTAAAACCTCTTAATATTTACAAATGACTATTAGATTTTATAAAAATTATCCTGGAAAAGAATGAAGGGCTTCACATACTACACAGGGGTTCATTCCATAAAAAGATGGTTAATAATCCCTGAACTATAGATAATAAAAATTATTATAAAATCAGAATTTAATTTGGAAGGCCAGAAGATTTACCTATAGTACATGTCATTAAATAAAATTTTCAGGTATAACCAATTTAAAAATATTAATGTGATGGAAATTCTCCATTTGTTTACCTCTGGGAATGTATGCTAGGTCAACTCAGAGTTAGAATTCTAGGTGACATATGCATGTATTTGAACAATTTCTGCTAGTGTTTTTCTATCACTGTGCATTGGATTCCTTCATGCCATTTACTCATGACTATTAGGTATTATCTTCAAATATTTGCCTATGTTATTGTATTATCAGGTCAAACCCTAATATCTCATTACTTCTCATTTTGCTATTCCTGTCACTTTTTACATTTGCCAATATTAATGATCTTTCTCTTTTGAATATGTTCACATTAATATTAAGGAGATTTAAAGAAATCATAAACAAAAATTAAATTCAACATCTTCAGTTCATTGAGGTACATTTTATTTTACTGTTTGCTTTTTGTTTTATGAGTCTAATTTATATTTAGGTTAGCTAATTATAGTCCTCAATTCATATCACACTATCATATTGGTCGATTTTATCTGAGGCTATTAATTTTTCTACCTCAGCCTCTCCTTTCATATCTATATATGCTTGCTTGCAGGATATTTTGTTTTAGAAAAATGATATTCTGTTATATTCTTGTTTCTTTCTCACTTTTTCCCACCCAATATTATATATTTAGAATCCACTCACAGTGAGATAACACACACACGCACATCAGCACATCAACTTCAGTATTTTTGATTGCTGCATGTTATACTCTTATATGTTTCCACTATATGAACTTCCCAACCCCCCCAGTAACTGCTTTGATTACCAACCATATCCATGTCCTCGCATGGACCTGTGAGAGAGTCCCTGTGGACACACTAAGAAGAGGGATTGCTTTGTCAGAGGGAGTGTACTGCTGTGCTATTTTTCAGAAAGGCTGTACTTGTTGACACTCCCACCACTAATTTATAAAGGTTTCCACTTCCCCATATATTTTTTAAAAATTAGTAGTACTGAGCATTTAAAAATTTCTCTTAGTTTTTAATGGAGAAAAAAGGACCCCATATACTTTTCTGATTACACAATCAGTTGTTCCTGTCATTCCTACATGAAAGTCATTTAGGATCCGCTATTATAATTTATCTGTACGTGTCCTTGGACCATTTTTCTGCTGTGATTCCTCTAGCTTTCTTACGAATTAATGTTAATTCTTTCTTAATTTTATATACTGTTCACTTCTCATATGTAGGCATTTGCTAACAACTTCTTCCAGTGGGTCTCCTTTAACAGCAATATCTGCGGTATTCTCCATTGAATAGATATCACTAATTTTGATACAGTTAAATCATACTATTTTTTTTGCCTTTTAGTTTGTGTTTTGCATTTTATTGAAGAAATTTTCACCCCAAGATTACAAATATTCTCCTACACTAAAAAAAATTACCCTTATGACTTTACCCTCCTATTTAGATAGGTAATTAATCTAGATTTTACTCTTCTATGTTGTTTGAAAGGTCAAATTTTAATTTTCCTATATGTAAAGCCAGTATTAGAAATTCAGTCAATTAAAAAAATCTGTCCATTCTACAATGATCTATGTTGTCACCACTATAACATAACACTACCCTACCTAAATACAAATCTGTTTCTGGGCATTCTTCTTTGTCCTTGGTTCTATGTGTCTATTCCTGTACCATATTAAAAATGATAACATGAGTTCACTTTTCTTCCTCAGAAATTTTTATGAGGAAAAAACTTTGTTAGCTATAGTTTTCATTCGATATAAAATTTGCTGTATTTGAGCTTTGCTGAGAAACAACATATTAAAAAAAACTCTTCTATTAACTGCTTCATTGAATGTCAATGTAGATATCGGCTCTGTATGGAAACCACTAACACTTGGTCTTTGGTTTATGAGAAGTAGAAACTGACAGCAGTATTTTAATATTGCATTCATAAATTAATTCATGTGTCTTAAAGCTCAGTCAGAAAAGTATTCTTCAATATCTGTATGTTGTCCATCACTGCTCAAGAACTTAAGGAAGAAAGAGTTTATTAACTCATAGCCAAATTTTTTTATACAGTATTCTATTTTATTTCTTTGTTGTTCCTACTCCTCATTTTACCTCTACTAGAAAAAAGTATATAAAAGAGTTTGATAAATGTGAAGACTTTATACATTTTTCAATAGAAAAAGTAGTGTTTTACAGATAACAAGAGCAATAGAGACATATATTTGTGTAATGCGTTATTAATTTATAGTAAGACTTTACTCCTTCCTTGGTTTTAAAGATAAAACTCTGGCTTGAGTAGAATTGTTATTATTCCAAATTATAAACAAAGGATCTGAGGCTCAGTGTGGCTCACTTACTCTTCCTAGCTCACATCACTGAGGGCAAGGCAGAATCAGGATTAGACCTCAGATCTCTCCTCCTTTAACGTGCTGATACCATTTCATTACTTGTGTTGGCAGAAAACCCTTATCTACTCTAACATCTCACATGAGAAACATCTACAAACCACAGTGAAATATATCTGAATCCACTATACGTTTCATTACACCAGAGTTTCTGAGTAAGAAAGGTAACCATGATTTATAAAGAAATCATGCCTGATTTATAAAGAAATATACTGTGGCTGTCAGGCGAACTGGATTGTGGTAACAAAAGCATGAATAATCCTCTGTTGGCAATATTGTTCTAATGTAACCAAGTATTCACTCTCCTTTTTTTCATGGCTCAGCTTATATCATTATAAGTTCTCTGGATTTGAAAGCTATGCCAGACCCACATGGCATTTATAATAAAAGCTTTCCCTTGCAGACAAAAGTTGGCCAACACATGCTGTGAGGCAAATGCAAGAGGTACTATGGCATTTGTGAGGCTCAGAATATTAGGAACATATGATCACTGATGACAAACAGACTAAGAAAGAATAAAGTGTGCACAATTCGCCTCTGATTTTCCAGAACTGTGATGTGGAAGATTGGAAAACCTTGATTGTTGCCTCTACTACAAAGATCTTCTCACCAAAATGAAAATAAAAGTATTAAGTAAACCTAAATATTTAAATATTCGTGGTTAAAACGCAATGATATACACTGAGTGGCCAGATTATTATGACCGGCCAGATTATTATGACTACCCCATCAGTACTTCGTTGGGCCACCTTTTGCCTTCAATACTGCCGCGATTCTTCTTGGCATTGACTCCACGAGATGTTGAAAGGTGATGCGAGGAATCTGATACCATGCCTGATGAATAGCACTGTCCAGTTCTGTGAGATTTGATGGTTGTGGAACCAACTGCCTGATGACTCTTTGAACTTCGTCCCACAAATGCTCAATTGGATTGAGATCTGCACCTAAGCGAGGTAAAGTCTCCCTCATGTTCTTGAAACCACTCCTGCACAATACGAGCACCATGGCATGGCGCATTGTCTTGTTGGAAGAAGCCATCTCCATTGGGATACGCCATCAACATGATAGGATGAACTTGGTCAGCAACGATACTTAGGTATATTGTGCTTTTCAGACGTTTATAATGGTCTGGCCCTCTAGCAACTTCAGTGTGAAATTATAGCTTATTTGCCTATAATTGTCAGGTGGTCATAATAATCTGAATAATCTGGCCACTCAGTGTGTGT
>NW_005871059.1:1854433-1869657 GCF_000147115.1 Myotis lucifugus | reverse complement strand
TCTATATATATATATATATATATATATATATATATATATATATATATATATATATATATATATAGAGAGAGAGAGAGAGAGAGAGAGAGAGAGAGAGAGAGAGATAGAGAGAGAGAGAGAGAGAGAGAGAGAGAGAGGGAGAGAAATATAATTATCTCAACATTTTTGTGCAAAGGAAAAGCTTATGTTGTCTGCAAAGTGCTAAATTTTCTAAAGGGCTCTAAAGGAGTATATCTTGTCACCTGCTCTTTATGATTATTTTTTATATTAGACTGTAAATTAAGGGACCCAACAATATAGGTGATCCACCATTAAGGGTAGCATGTGGGATCTACTGAGAAACATAGCAATAGTTTTTATCTTTTTCAAATGAGTTACATTAAATATTACTGGTATCTTGTGAAGCTTAGGTCTTCAGGCTTTTGCAAATCACTCAAGCTTGAAACTTTAGTTGTCTCCAAATGAGTCCTTTTTCCATGTGTATCCCCTAGTGACAAGTCTTAACTTCTGCATCTCTGTAATAATCTCTCACTATCTCCATCACTACTGTCATTGCTTCAGTAACTCTTTCCCAGGAGTAATTCTGTGCTCTACTAAAATAATGAATAATGCGGCCTCCTAACAAATTTCCCCTGCAATCTATTTTCAGCATTACTCTCATATTAATTCTCATGTAGAATAATTATATTAAAGATTTTTCCTTCCATAATCAAGATGTGCAAGCCTGTAAATAGCCAAAGGATGGATTTTGTATTGCTTAGGTATATTTGTCATGCCACTCTATTTTTTAATGCTGTGCCATGTTATGTATTGATGGATTTTAATTGCCCAGATGCCTCCAAACAACATGAGGGCAGAGTGCATTTCTAATTGGCCTTTCTAACCACCACATGTGTTCAACACTGAGTGTCCTAAACAAGATTAATCCATATACATGAGGGCATCACCCAAGGTTCAGTGATGGAAAATTAGAAAATTTGCAAGTATTCCCTTCCTTGCACAGTTCTGATATGCACCAATTTCAGCCACTGTGATTTAATAAGTAACACATCTACCAACACTGTTGAACTTTCAGTGACCACTGTATTAACTATGAGTAATTGTATAAGTAACAATCACTATTAAGTTACATACACACATCATGATCAGGAACCAATCACATCACTTCTTTCAAAGTCTGTCAGTGATTGGTCACTGCACATCTGTTTATTTGATTCACCCACAGACAGGAGTGAAGTTGCATTAAATGAATAATCAAAATAAGAAATTGGCCAAAAAAGATCAAAGTGCAGTAAACTAATGATAATGCTAGAAGTGCAGTATGAATTGGGCATAAATGGAGTTGTAGAAGAAATGGCTGACAGTGGGAATGTTGACATGGTCCCCATTCAAGAGAGTCTAGCTAGCCAATTAATTTAGTAAAGGAGAATTTATTGGCATAAGTGAAGAAAATGGTGTGACAAAGAGAACAAAGACATCCCAGAGGAAGTGATCCTGGCAAAACACATTAAAGGGACTCTTGGAGATATTTCACAATATTGAAAGCACAATGGATAAAATGTTAGAAGTATATCCAAACGTGAAAAGCAGTATGACAATTCGCCAAGGCATAGAGAAGATGGTAGCTCTGTAGTCTGTTATGTGACAAGGAGGCAAGCATTGTTTAAACAACCACTCTTGATACGTATTTTATAAAGATATAAAACACTCTAATTCTTAATATTTCTAATGGTTTAAATTACAGTGTAATGAGTAAATAATAATTTTACTCTTTATTTTGAAATATATTTAAAACTGACATTAAGAGAATTTTTAATGTTTGGACAAGATTTTTTATAGGTCCTGGAACAGTTGGGATTTTCCCTTTTGATTGTTATTAAGATCATTTTGTAATTTTCACAGTCTCATACTACTGTGCAAAGTGATTACACACATATACACACATACATACACATATTTGTGAATATATGTTTGTGTGTGGTAGTGGTATATTTGTATATTTAGTGGTATCACTCTTGGGGAAAAAGTTACAAATCTTTTAAACTGAAATTTAAATATAAAATTTTATAAGTCCTTCTTAAAATGACTAAGTTTTATACCCAAATTGTAGATTACTAAACAAAAGAAACACCTTAAAATCAATATTTGTAACAAAAAGATTATACTATATAAACTTAGTTGGAGCTACTCAGAGCTTATCTTTTTAAAATATGTATATTTTTATTGATTTCAGAGAGGAAGGGAAAGGGAGAGAAAGATAGGAACATAAGTGATGAGAAAAAATCATTGATCAGCTGCCTCCTGCATGCCCCCTACTGAGGATGGAGCCAGCAACCCAGACAGGTGCCCTGACAGGGAATCTAACCATGACCTCCTGGTTCATAGGTTGATGCTCAACCACTGAGGCACAACGGCTGGGCAAAGCTAATCTTTTATTCAATAGTTTTTCAATAGACTTTAAAAGTGGTTACATGGCCAAGTACTGAGATCATATCATTCTGGCAGGTTTACCATACCCTCTGTGTACTTTTTTGCAAGTACATATAACATGGCGGTATAGCAGTGAACACTTTCTGATCAGTCCTGCCAAACAGTATAAATGGTTTCAATGGACAATGTAATTGGGCTACTAATATTGAAATATAGTCACATGCCCCTTAAGAATGGGGGTACATTCTAAAAAATATATTATTAGGAGATTTTATCATTGCACAAACATCATGGAGTGCACTTACATAAACCTAGATGGTATAGCCTACGACACACCTAGGCTATATGGTATAACTTATTGTTCCTAGGTTACAAATCTCTACAGCAAGCATGTCAAACTTGCGACCAGCGGGCTGCATGGCTCGAGGCCAGCCATGAATTTGACATGCTTGCTCTATAGCATATTACTGTACTGGATTCTGTAGGTAATTATAACACAATAGTATTTGTGCATCTAAACATGGAACAGGTACAGTAAAAATGTAATATAAAAGGTAAAAAATGGTGTACCTAGAAAGGGCATTTACCATCGTGAATGGTGTTTTCAGAACTGGAAGTTACTCTGGGTGAAGCAATGAGTGAGTGTTGAGTGAATGTGGAAACCTAGGACATTACTATAAACTACTGTAGAATTTATAAACACTGTACACTTAGACTTCACTAAGTTTATAAAACAACACGAGATTGAATCAAACACAAGGGAAAATGATGCAATCAAGAGACATGGTAAATGGGAAATATTTGAGTCTGCTGCCAGCATAAGACGGCATACTATTTTACAGCAAAATTTTATATGTATATTAGAAGCCCGGTGCACGAAATCGCGCAGCCCCACCCACCCGTGCTGGTCTTTGGTCATTACGGCGTTAGGGCCACAGGCCTTTTATAATATAGATAAGCAGAAAACATATATTTTAACAACTAATGATAAAAAGTGTAGTATAGTAAATACATAGACAAGTAACAGTCCCTTATTGTCATTATTAAGTATTATGTACTATGTCTAATTGTATGTGCTATACTGTTATACAACTGGCAATGCAGTAGGTTTATTTATAATAGCATCACCACAAGCAAGTAAGTGATGAATTGCGCTATGGCTATGATGTCACAAGGTAAAGGAATTTCTCCGCTCCATTATAATGTATGAGACCACCGTCATATATGTGGTCCGTCATTGACTGAAACTTTATGTGAACAATGACTGTTCTCTAAATGCAATCACTGCCCTACTAGAAATAGGCTGTTGAACACATGCCACCTGCTATAATTATCTGACTCATTTGTACTGTTTCTTATAAATATGAATAAGCTATACTTAGTAATGGAGCACATATTGCCATTCATTGTGCAAATAAAACAGAGTGTTTTTTAAACTGAGGCTTTGCAGAGCAACATGTTGCTAAACTATTTTCAAGGGTAAAGCTACAGGGAGTTATCCATCTGTATATGTATATGTCACTTTAAAAAACATGAGTGAATGCTCTCATTTTCTTAATCCATCTGTTTGGAGTATAGTATATATATAACCTCTATGGTCTGGGAAATCATGTCCATATATGTAGTGAATGCTCTTTAATCAATAAATTGGAGAATGGAATGTTCAAACTCAAATATTCTTAGTAGCAGTTATTTGACATGTGGCTTCAATGATTAGCAAGTTTCACAGAAATAGAAACCGATTGCATTGCTTTAGTATAATTCTTAATGAATTAGAAAATATTTTAAGTTATTTTTCATGAAGAATAGCAATTGTGGACCTCAAAAATACAACGCTGGTTAATGGGGATTTCTGGCTGAACGGAAAAGATCGCCAGATTTCAGAATACTATTTATACAAAATGTTCTTTAATCTGAAACAACTGCTATTTCAAAAGATCTATGTGGTTTAGGATATTTTGCCCAACTGTCATGAGAAAAAGCAGAAATTACCAGTGGTTCAGACTCATGCTGTGGCCACATGGGTTTCCGTGTGCTCTAAGATCTCCTTTCTAATATCACCCTTAGAAAGTAACATATATCCTCCCACCCCAGCACCTACCTTACTCCAGTCACTCTCAATCTCTCATCCCTGGTGTTATTACCTGAACATAGTTGAATTTCAGTCTGTATCAACAGCTGACAGCAAAGATCATTAAATAAGTCTTCACTCCGTAAAATGCATTTTCATAATTTCTACATATATCTCTTAAGGCTTCCAGGGACAGGAACCTTCGTTCTCATATTCCAGATTTGCTAAAGGGACTGTCTCCTTTTCAAAACCCTTCATGGCCTTATAAGCAGCAACCAAATCCTATTTGACAACTTAAAAATAGGCAGCTTACTAAATTTATGATTTAGATATTGAAACTTATCCCTAGTTACACTTTGAATGCACAACTCTAGAAAATGTGAATTTGTTGAGACACTGAAGAGGTTACAACCAAAGAACTGGAGTCAGTAATCTTGGGTCCGTGGATAAATAGTTGTGTGATATTTATAAAGACACATAAACTCTGTACTTCTCAGTTTCTTCATCTGTAACATGGTTATTATAGTAATGTATACTGCACAGTATTGTTAAGTGGATTAAATTAGATGATACATATATTTATTCTTATTGGTCTATGATAAACACCAAAATATTGTCAACTATTATTAGAACAACCATGTCATTTATCACCAAACCTGGAAGTTTTGTCTGAGACAAATGCCAAACAAGACAATGTATTGAACTCGAAATAGTATTTTTCCATTCAAACCAGGATGTATGACGCCCCTATTTATTATAATAAATTTATTTATTGTTGTTCTAATTATTTTTGCTTATGACAGCTTCAGTTAACCTTTCTACTCACCTATTCTTTCATCATTTTGTTAGTGTATTCCAACTTATAAGAGATGTCAAATTTAAAAACCATAAGATGGTATTAGTAATTGAAATGGGAGAGCATAATATGTCAAAGGTGTCTGTGGACACCTGGGAATGCAACTGATTGCTAAGTAGGTCAGCCCAGCAGTAGGATGAACATGCTGATGGCAGTAGCACAATACATCGTGGCCAGCTCAAACGGGCAGCCTATTTTCCAGACCAGAGTCCTTTGTTAGCAACTTTCCTATCCTTTTCAAAGCTTTCGTTACCATTACTTTTATTTACACAAATTTAGGGCGATGAAAGTTCAGTTGTAACTTACGCTATTACCTGAATTCCAACTGATTGTTAACGTGCTTTTCAGCTAAACGCAATGGTTCTTGTGAAAGGAAGCCTTCAGAGTGAAATAAATCTTATCCATGCACCTCATTTTGCTCTTCAGATGAAACATTTTCTTATTTTTTATAGCTACAAACTCTAGAAACATGATGGCATTTTTCTTCCTGGAGCGAGAAAGATGTAATAAGAAACCAAGCACACCTTGGTAGTGATGGTGCTGCAGCTGGATTATGTCAAAATTCCTTCATTTATTACTTCAGATTTACAAACAATTATGGACATTTTTTTAAAACCAGCTTTCAGAGTTTGAACATAATTTACTTTTGTAATTAGAGTATACTCCAAACAGATGGATTAAGAAAATGAGACCATTCACTCATGAATGACAGTTGGGGGCAATTTGGGGAAAGCGTGTGAGATATTAGGACTGCTGGAAATTTCCTCATATATACCAAGTTTTGGAGTTGCAGAAGCAAAGGTATATTTTTTGACTAGTGTTGGGAATATTACTGTAGGAGACTTAGTGCCAGACTAGGACAAAGAAAACTGGGCATCAGCTGGTATTTTCACTTACCCTCTCAAATATTCAGTGTTCACTCCTTAATATAAGAGAAGTAGAGTAAATAATTGCCAAAGTCTGTGCTGTATCTGTGATTCTGTGCTTCTAGTGCAGGGGTGGGCAACCCCTGGCACGCATGCCAAACATGGCACGCCAGTAACTTTTGCTGACATGCGAAACCCTCTCTCATAATCTTCCATTTACAATTTTTTTCTTAATATAGACTTTTTATTTTTCAGATAAATTCAGTGTAGGTGCATCTTAGATAAATAAATAATTTTACATAACAAGTTATCTTAAAGACCATAGACATGGATTGACGAGAGAGGGGAAGAGCAATTTTTATGCCTCTGCCTTAACTCTCCCTGCCTTCCTAGATCTGACCAGTGTTTTGGTTTCATCCACATACACTTGTGAATTTTTGTTCTCAGTGATGAATTTTATTAAGTCTCATAACAGGAGTAGCCTGATGGATGAAAGTAGTTGCTCGTGCATATCTCTGAAGGTCACGAAATAGAAACCTGATGTAAAATCTCTGTCATCAGTGATGCAGCAGCAAAAGTCCCACTGATAATATCAAACGGAGTCATAAACTTTTCTGTCGGACTATCAGTGTACATGTATACATTAAAAAATAAATGTATTTTTCATCATCATATACTGTGTTTTTGTCGCTCAAATGAATTTTATTATTTCTTCAAGGTTCTTCACATACGTACACCTTCAGAGATATCAAGTAGACATAACATGTTCTCCAAAAATTAGGGTTGGCACGCAGAAGAATTTTGAGTCAGAGATTTTGCTGGTTTTGGCACGCACTCACAAAAAGGTTGCCCACCCCTATTCTAGTGCTTTTTTTTTTTTTGGTTAAGTTAGGAGAAACTAGGAATACTTCTGGAATAATAACTCTTGTCATCACATGATGAATTAGAGAAAATTGAAAGAAGAGATAAACTCTCTTCTAAGAATCACAACCAAGGCTCTCTGTAGTCATGCAGCATCCCCTTGATGTTGTACCTATGCTTAGGAATGTTTGCAATAGGAACTCTAGGTGTTTTTACCTAAGATCGAGGTCAGTGGTGGTCACTGTGTAATACTTGTCCTGGGTTACTCTGAGTACTAAGCACTCAATTACGTAGGTTCTTTGGGCGTGCCTGAGAATCCTTCACATCTCAGAACCTTGGCATTCCTTAGGACCACTTGATACTCCTGCCTCAGTTTCTTAAGTCAAGTTGTTAATTATACAGCAGGATGCACTTGGCATAGAGACAGTGTGGCATTCGCAGTAATATGACCAATTTAGCTTTAATGAAAGAGTTGGTGGAGCTGGTTTCAACCAGAATGCAATAAGATTGCCTGATTTGGCGTTAGCTTGGAAGACTAAGCAGCAGGGAGACTACTATTTCATTTGCAGATTTTAATCCATCCTTTTCTTTAAAGCTCTGACCTTGCAGACCCAGCCTTCATTTTAGTGTTACATAATGTCTTGCTTTATTTTGCTTTTTCTTGTAAATGCCATCCTCCTGACCTTTCTTTCAGAATCATTCCTTCTGTGGCATGTATCCTGGACATATTTTGGATTTGGATTTAAATGGCAGTATAATAGAGTTTCTTATAACTCTATGCGTTTGCCAGATATTCTCTTCAGATCCTCAGATTACTGAAGAATTTAAACATGCAATCAGGGATAGGTTCTTTCGAAAACTGGCCCTAGATATGTGAATCACAAGAGGAGAAAACAGAGTCACAACCTTATCCCCAGACATCTATCAAAGGTGAAGCAAAACAGGACCACGTTGTACTAACATCCAGGCCAAAAGGATTCCAGAGGAGGCGAGGCAGTGTCTGCCAAGACCATAGCGCTTCATCACACACCCCACCAGGAACACTTAAATTTGAACGGAAGGAAATTTTCATATGATTGTAGCTACAGAACAAATATTTTATACCTCCAAGAATAATATGCTTTTTTTGGTGAATTGACATATCCTGGTCTGCTTTTCTGCATGAAGAAGCTCAAATTTCAGTACATTAAATTTATGATGCCACTTGGGCCTGCCAAGGGAACTTGGTAACAGACACATGATGTCCGAAGCTGAAATCTTATTTTTAAAACCAACCCCATTTTGTGTAAAACTAAACTATGTCCTTATGTCTTTTTTTTTAAGTAACTGCTCAGTATTGACCCCCTTTCCAGATCAGGGAGCTGAGGTTCCATTTATAATTGACCGAGAAAATGTAATTTTATCCACTGCAAGTTGGGCTTCAAGTTTTATTCCATATTCGACATTTCACTAAGCTTCATGTCCCATGAATTTGATTTCATGTCTATGTTTTATTTTCTTGCCAACTACAGCAACCTTGAAATAGTTGCCTACTATAAAATTGTGCTTTGTTTAATAGTTCCCAAAGAAAATCAAATGTAAATGTGGGCAATCATTGTTTTTTAATTCTCTGTTTTTATTAAGGACATCCTCACCTTGCTTAAGATAATGGATTTCATTCAGGTCACGGTACCAATATGAGACCCAGGACTGGGGAACCTTTTCTGGTGGATCTGAAGCAATGCTGCCAGGCTTCCAGGGACCCCTAGTCGCACACTGCGGAATGTCTTTTGTTTCTTACTGTGCAGTGTCAGGAGCCCTGGGGTATATAATTTTTATGTCCTGGAACACTTTGCCGGTTAGGAAGTAGTGCAAAAGTGGAAGTTACTTGACCTGGAGATAATGGTGACTTGGGAAAAGGTCTAAATAAAATATTATTTTTTAACAAGTTATCTGGAAGGATTAGGATAGGAATACCAAAACCATAGGAAAAAATATATATGTGTGCATCAATGCACACACATCAGATTAAAGAGAACTGGGTTGTGTAAGTTCTTGGGTATTATCTTGAGGGTCACCCTGAATTGGAGGTCTCCTGGGGTGGGCAGGGGCTGGATTTTACACTTGCAACAAAAAATTTTATTGTTGCTTGTGGCGAGGTAAGGAAGGGCCTAGCACAGTGTCTGATACAGTAGTAAATGCCCTTTAAAAAATATGTGGAATGTAGAAATGAATATACCCAGGATAGGAACACTGTATGATTAGAAACAAAACCAGTATTGTCAAGGATTTTTTATTCAAAGTTTTTTTCATGTAATGTCAGTTTTGTCCATTTTTTGCAAAATTTACATCAACATTTCTCCCAATGGCCTATGATTTAGTGATGACCATTGCCTGAAATGTTATTTTTTAAGGACTTGTAATTTTTTAAAATATATTTTTATTGATTTCAGAGAGGAAGGGAGAGGGGGAGAGAGGTAGAAACATAAAGGATGAGAGAGAATCATTGATCAGCTGCCTCCACACTGGGGATCGAGGCCGCAACCTGGGCGTGTGCCCTGACCGGGAATCTGTCACCTCCTGGTTCATAGGTCGATGCTCAACCACAGAGCCATGTCAGCTGGCTGTAAATTTTTTTTTTAATTTCATAGTTTTTTAGCTAGAATATTTTTGTTTGGTATAATTTTTAATTCGTTTATTATTTTTTCCTGTTCCATCACCAGTACCATATTGTTTAATTACTGTGATTTTGTAATATATCTTTGTATATGGTAGGGATGCCCCCCCTTTTTTTAGCTCTTCTTTATAGAAATTATCATATTTATATATGGGTGTTATTCTTCTATAGTGTTTTTTAATTAAGTTGACAAGTTCCCCCAAGATCCAGCTGGATAGTTCCCCCAAGATCCAGCTGGATATTTCTTTGGAATTGCACTGAATATACGAGGTGGGGCAAAAGTAGGTTTACAATTGTTTGTATGGAAAATAACACAATAATGAATAAATAATACAAGAATAAACCATGTTTCACATACAGCTGCAAACCTACTTTTGCCCCACACTGTATAGATTGATTTGTGGGGAAATTATTGACATTACATCATAATGCTAAGTTATCTATTAACATATCACTTTTTTTTCAGGTCATCTTTACTGATCTTCCAACAAAATTTTAGATTTTGTCCAAAAAGTCCATGTGCCTTCTTGATGAGGCTAATTTCTAGATAATTAATAGTATTTGTTACTTTGTAGATGGTATTAAATTTTCTACCATATTTTATTGATTAATTAAAGGTGGTATAATGTAGTGAAACTAAATTACTTAGGCAACTTTTTTAAAAATAGAGATGCTCATTTTCCATTCCTGATCAATTTAATCAGAATTGAGTCTACATTAAAGTGCTTATGTGTTTGTGGTTGTTATATCTCTTTGAAATATTGTGCTTTTAAATATATCCTTATAGGATATATTTACCTAGTATGGAAGCACTGTATAATTAAAAAGAAAGAAGAAAGAACTAAGATTGTCAAGAAAACCTTATGATGATTTTCACTTTACATTCTATTTTGTCTCATGTTAAAATTGTTACATTAACTTTTTTAATTCCTGATTTTCATTCTTTGATTTGTATATGTTCTGTTTCCTGTTGTTTTATTTTTCTCACAAATGATATATTGTGGAATATTCTTTTTAAGCAGAATATTGCATAATATATAATTCCTGAGAACCTCTATTTTTATTGTTTTTACCCATTTACATTTAATTTATTCTTACTCATTTTTAACAAATTATTATTTGCTATATTATCTTGTATCTGTGTGTATGTTTATGTATATGGGCATGTATGTGTGTGTGCGTGTGTGTGCGCACGCTCATGAGCATATACGTGTATGTGAGTAAGAGAGAAACTTTGATCACCCTGAGTTCCATGGCCAGCCGGCAGATACCAACTAAAGTTTACAATTGCAATGGAAGAAAGAGGTGACATCTTTCTCAGGCTACCCTGGTGGCAGCTATGAGATTGGCCCGACTCAGGGCATGTGGGAAAGAGACCAGAATATAAGTAGAATTCTCTCAAATTTAGTCCACTTTAGTTGGCTATTTCCTTCTTATCTGAGGACTTGTTTCCTTTCTTATTTTTTAAAAATAGCTTTTAAGTGTGTCCTATGAATACCTTAGAAGCAATGGTTCTCTGGCCCTACTGCACCTAATAACCACAAAGGGAATATTTTAAAAATACCAATGCTGTAGTGTCACCTGAAGGGACCCTGATTTAATTGGTGTGGGAGGAGATTTGGGAATTGGTGGGGTTTTGTTTGTATGTTTGTTTGTTTGTTTTTATAAAGTCCCACCACCCCTGGAGATTCTAAAGTACAGTTAGGGTGTAAAACCACTGCATGACAAATATCACCTTCATGATGTTTGCCTCACAAGGAACAGAAACCTAGTCCGAAGGGTGTGCTACTCCTGGAAGTGGTTTGGGAGCTTCCTACAGGTGGGAAGCTCTTCGTGGGACTGTAAGTTCCCTGAGTTCTGGGTTTAGCTAACAAGGCCCAGACAACATTTGTATGTATAATGGAGACAGTGCTACCCTCCTCAAACCTTTCTGCTGAGAACTTCTATATTGTTCTCAACCAGGGCAATAATGGGGAAAGGGTTTAACAGGCACAAGCAGAACTTTCTGAGCACATACTCCATAGTGTCTTTCCCTGGCCCACTCACACTCACTCTAGGCTTCTATTTTCTCCCAACCCAGGGACCTAACTTCCTTCTCCCAAGGGTCTCTCATAGGATTTTTTTCTAGGTGTCCAGCAAGGGTTTACATTCTGTCAATCTTGCCTGTGCTCTCTCTGGTGTTGAATGCTTAATTTGAGACCAGCTTAGTTCTTTCTTCTGTTCCACACTGCCTATATCCATCTGATATTGTAGGTTTGCATGACTAAATTTCTTCTAGACTAGAATATAATCTTCTGGAGGTCAGAGCCTTTATCTCTGGTCATTATTATCCTGAGTGGTATTTGGCTTGGTGCATAAAATTATCTTTTTTTCATTCTTGTTATTTTCAAATATTGAGGCTCTCCTCAATAGCTTTGATTTTACAAGTTTTAATAAAATATTTAAATAATTGATCAATAACATGCATTAACTCAGAGGAGGTATAGATTTTGTTTCATTTAATAAGAAGTGTGCCTATAATTTCAATTTTGTTATGGCATCTAAGTAGTTAAAAAGAGCTTATAACTATCAACCCATTATTAGCATGCTATGCTTGTTACTGTTGACACAAATCAGTCTGATGTGTTTATTCTGGAAAACCGTATTTTATAAAAGACAGAGACCTATAAGATATTTTAGTTTCCTGAATTATTACTACATACTGCTTCTATAATACTTAAAGTTCGGGCAGCAAATTGAGCCTTTCAGAGGAAGTAAAATAGTTGAGGGTATTTTATTACATGTTGGAATACAGAAAGGGAAAAATAAGGACAAGCTATGAAGGAATAAACCAAGTTCAGGGCATACCAGGGGCCTCAGAAAACAGGATCTGATGCCTTTAATTGGTCTCAAAAGATGAAGGAAGGTCGCAGTGCATGGCAAACATACCACCTTGCAGTAGGCTTATAGCAGGCCTGGAGCCAATCACAGGCCTGAAGGTATGCAGGTTATCCTCTTGGAAAAATTAGTCTGAGAGAGGAGCCTATCTCTGCTAGGAAAAGGGGAAGAAGAAAAAGTACTCAGAAGTACGTGTGTTTTTTTGAAATTAATTAATTAAATAATTCGTTTCTTTATTTTTATTCTTTGTTGATTAAGGTATTACCTATGTGTCCTTATCCCTCCATTACGCCCTCCCCCCACAGCTCGTGCCCTCACCCCCCTAGTGTCTGTGTTCATTGGTTATGAGAAGTACTTTTAATAAGTAAATGATCTGTTGGTAGAGTTTATATTTTTCTGTTTAGAAAGTGTAACAGTTTAAATGAAATTTGGTCCATTTCTAAAGGTTATTCATTTTAGTTGGTTATGGCCACCATATTTACTAAAGGTGGTTAGCTTAGTATTATTTTTCCTCTTTGCTTGTCAATTTATTTGGTAAAATATCAAGAAATAACTATAATATAAAATACTTTCAATTTATAACATCAATATGAGTTATTAATCTTCATTTTTCTTTACGAAGAGTATAAAAGGCAAACGACATATTGATAATAGCATATGCATCATGATATATTAGTTTAGAGCATTAAATATATTTTGAAACTCAAAGGAGATGTTTAAAGGGAATAAATTTTATGTGAAGTTTTTATTCATTAAATTTCTGATAGCCAATAGGACATTGGGATTTAAAGTTTGTTCATATTCTAAAATTGAAATAATGTAAACTTTACACATAATTTTAAGACATGCGGGGATAAAACAATAACATATATCTGTCTGGTGAACTGAGCTAAAATATTCAAAGACTGTACAAGTCAATTAAAATTTAAAAAAAAGAATTCATATATATAAATCATCATGGCCCATGTCTTGCTTCCAACTCCTATTATAGAGAATGCCATGAAACAGCAATTGTTTCATAATTTATTATTGAACAATAAAATACTGTCTATTCATATAAAATTTGAATATTTTAAACAAAGCAGAATGCTACCCATCTCTTGAACAAATATTGCAGCTGTTTTTCTCTGAATAAGGAGTCTATTGTTTTATAAACCAGATATGTCTGGAGCTATCTACATGGCTGAAAAGAACCAGATTGTGAATCATCTATCTATAATCCTAGCAAGTCAGTTTATTGATGATTCAGTAGTCCCTCAATTTCTTGAATTGAAAAATGGTATATTTTTCCTCAGTTGATAGATGTGTCTGCCTCCAGTCTCAGAATTTGCCTAAAGCTCTTAAAACATAAGTGCACCTACTTTATCAATCACGAAAAGCTTGTTTGAAGTTTCAGACCATTGGTTCTCTAATGATAGCTACTTCCTTAGTTTGTTTTAGATTCGTCTTCTAAAAAATGATGAGATTTTGTAAAAATTACATGATAGTTTTCTTCTAGCTCTGTAAAATTCTACAGCACTACCAAAGGATCTCATTCCACAAATACAGTCACTGGAATTATTCATGCTGATTAAAAATTGCCCCTATATATGTTGCTCTCAAATTGAAATGTCTCATGAATAAACTCAGCACTGAAATTAGGACTCAAGTAGAGTAAATATGCTTGTCAATTTTCAATCAAAATCAAAAGTAAAATCAAAAGTTGTCTAAAAAGTTGAAGTCATCCTAAGTCCATTGGTGTCTATACTTATTTGTAGTCACTATGCTTAGTAATTTTTTTAAAAAAATTTCATTATAGACACTAGAGGCCCAGTGCACAAATTCATGCACATTGAAAGGAAATTAATTAAAAGAAATATTTTAATATCACTATTCGCCCTTTCTCTATAATAGAAGTGTCAACCAAATTCACAATTGACAATGACAGATCGAAACACACAATTAGCGCCAGCGAGAGCTTTATATATATAGATAAACTAGCTTAATTAGGCCTGCTTTCTGATTTAGCTAAACTTTTTCCAGGCCAGTGAAACACACCAACTTCTCTTTCAGGTAATTGTCAGCAACACAGCATTAAATATCGACATGAAGCAGATTATTATTGTAGGTCATGCAGGGAGAACAAAGGGTAAAATATTTAGCTGCAGCAGTGTTTGCCTGTACTTTGCACAGTGAGAAAACCTGAAGTCATTTTCAAGGTCCACTATTTCTTACTTCTTTTCAGTTGGGTCAAGTTTCTAAACTTTCTAAATCTCTGTTTTCTGGCAAATGAAAAGAAAAAAGGATTCTACCGAGTCTCCTATCTGCCTACTTCAGGACTTCTGTGAGGATTAAATGAGATGAGGCATGGGAAAACACTTCACAGACATTTGGTTAAAGTGTAAAATGTTTGTACCTGGCTATAAAGCAAGTCATGTTCTTGGGCTGAAGAAATGCCAAGGAGGCTAGTTGCTAGGGAGAGGAAGCTGGGCATCGCTACATGACGTCATTACCTGGCGCCCACAGCAACCGTTTCCGGGCTGGGCTGGGTTGTGAGCTGCATTTTGTGCCATGGGGTCTTGGCAGCATTGGCTGCGATTTGGTGGGGTGTCGCTCTGGGGGTGGAGG
>NW_005871059.1:1824715-1854081 GCF_000147115.1 Myotis lucifugus | reverse complement strand
AGGACTGCTGGCTCCTAACCGCTCACCTGTCTGCCTGCCTGATCACCCCTAACCACTCTGCCTGCCTGCCTGATCGCTCCTAACCACTCTGCCTGCTGGCTTGATCGCCCCTAACAGTTCTCCCCTGCCAGCCTGATCACTCCTAACTGCTCTCCCCTGCTGGCCTGATCACCCCTAACCGCTCTGCTGCCTGCCTGATCGCCCCTAACTGCCTCTGCCTTTGTGCCCACCACCGTGGCTTTGTCTGGAAGGATGTCTGGAACACATCCAGTCTATCCGGTCTAATTAGCATATTACCCTTTTATTAGTATAGATAGACTAAGCTAAATATTCAATTTCATCAATACAACCACTGCTGGGTTTTGTTGGGATAACTATATATGAATTATTGACAAATAATTCCATGGATTGTAATTATTGATCGCTTTCTCTATTTATTTGAATATAATTGCTCTGGTGTTTTCAGGACTCCTGGCAGGAGATTTAAAAAGCTGCACACACAGTCATGGTATGTGCTCTGGAATCAGCTCTTCACAGTTGGATCATAGTTTATGATTACTATACTTACTCTCAGTAACTTTTGCACATGAAATATAATATAACCAAAACATTCATCTTGATTTGAATGAAACTTAAGCTAACCTTTTGGTGTAAAGACCTCAAAAATAGACTACTTGCATTCCTGGTCTGGCCTATCATAATTTTGAGTTTTGAGTAGGATCAAACTAAAATAATCTGTGTAAATAGCATGCTAACACAAAGAAAACAATTATTCAGTGCCATATATCTCATAACAAGAATTTTGCTTGCAAAGTTTTGCAAATCTCATTGATTTATGAGGACCTTGGCTCTATATTGGGGCAGGGCTGGCATTCATAAATCATTGTGAAAAATTAAGGGAGAATTAAAACACTTGAAACATCATTGAAAAAATGGTAGAAGTTATGAGGTGCTTCTAATCTTTAAAATAATTTCTCTCTTTGGGAGAGATCTTAAAAAATCAATTTATTAGTTAAACATTGCTTATCTCATCACACTTCTATTTAAGCACAGTTTCATTCTTTTCCTAGAAAGTTTATTTTATTGTGTGTTGCTTATCTGAATACTAGTATATCTTTAAGTGCTCTTTTGACATAAATTCCATAGTATTGTTTAAGCCATACCTGAAATCTTTTTAGGAGTCTACTCATATACGAAAACAATATTTGATGTTAAGAGTGTTTTGTCATGTTAAATATTAATAACCAGACAGAGAACATCAAAATACCTTCAAACTTTTAAGATAGAGGGTAGCATATTGATTGATATATACATTTAAAAAACAAACAAAACAAACACATATGTCATAAGATTGAGAAATCTTAGAAAAAACTTCAAGTCTATTGTCAACAAAAAAATAGTTAATATAATAATTGACTAGTGATAACTATAAGTGTATATATCTATATACTATATATGTCTATTAATAGCATCAATTATATATGCTACATATAGTGTATACAATTATATCAAAGTATTTAATTATTTTATATCTAGTAAGCATTTTATAGTTTTTCATATTTTTAATAAAGTAATCTTAAAAATTAATTGCAAGCAATGGTTCCCCTACCCCTCCCTAGTCTAGACCTGTTCTTTAGAAATGAGCACTTTTATTTCTTTAGCTCTTTCTTCTGGAAAATAATATTCTTCTAGGGCTAGTTCTCCATCTATCATTTTTGTCATTTTGATTCTCTCTTGGCATGACAGATGAAATTTATCTCCTCTTTGCCAGACCTCTAGCTCCCCTCCTCCCATACTGGCGATAAACTTTTTTTCCTCATAATTTAGTTCCCTGTTTAAAATGTCCCTTTGGCCCAGCTGGCATAGCTCAGTGGTTGAGCACCGACCTATAAAACAGGATGTCACGGTTCGATTCTGGTCAGGGCACTTGCCTGGCTGGGTTGCAGGCTCGAACCCCAGTGTGGGATGTGCAGGAGGTAGCCAGTGGGTGATTCTTTCTCATCATTGACATTTCCATCTCCCTCTCCCTCTCCCTTCCTCTCTGAAATCAATAAACATATATTTAAAAATAAATGTCCCTTTGTATGTGTAGGTAATGTGTTAACTTCTTATTTCATGTCCTCTCAAGTACAGATGGCCTCTCTGATGCTCCACTTTGTAAAGTATGGCTATAATCTCCCCCATCCGAACCCATGGAGGTTCTTCCCATAACTGTGCATACATACCGTTTACTAAATATCCAGGAATAATTAGGATTCAGTTTCACTTCTGTTCATGCCTTTTTATGTGCCATTTTCTAATCATGCCTTTTTATGTGCCATTGAAATAAATACACCCTCTATCTTTTATTAACCTCTCTATCTAATCACGTGTTGTTTTTTTGAGACCTTTCTCCAGAGCTGTGTTTAGTTTTGATCTGGATCAGTACGCTATATTCTACACTTCTTTCCTTTTTTCTGGATTCTGTGTCTCTTTCTATCCTTTTTACGTTTTTTTTTCCTTTTTGAATTCTGTTTTGCTGCAGGGCATTCATGTGAGTTGGGGCCAAGAGATTTGTATTCCAGGTGATGCTGATGCTGTTGGTTGGGAAATACACATTGAGTGGCATTGCCCTAGACATGTGCTGTCCAACAGAAATACAACGCAAGCCAAATCTATAATCTTAAAATGTCTGGTAGCCATATTAAAAGTCAAAGAAACAGGTGAATTAATTTTAAGAATCTATTTCATATAATACAATATACCCAGAAAAATGGCATTTCAACATGCAATCAATATTTTTAAATTATTTGAAACATATCATCATTATTTTTATACTAAATTTTTGAAATCTGATACATATTGTATACTTTATAGCATTTCTTAATTTGAACTACCCATATTTCCAAAGCTCAATAGTAGCAAGGTGCCACTGTATCAGACAGTATAGCCTTGAGGGGACTTCTTGCCTATGTGCCCTGGAACATGTGTGCAAAAAATGTTCACAGTAACCATGCTCAAAATAGCAAAACAATGGAAAAACCTAAATACCCATTGGTCAGGGCGCTTGCCTGGCTGGGTTGCAGGCTTGATCCCCAATGTGGGGTGTGCAGGAGGTAGCCAATGGGTGATTCTTTCTCATCATTGACATTTTCATCTCTCTCTCCCTCTCCCTTTCTCTCTGAAATCAATAAACATATATTTATTGAAATAATTAATAGGTTTTCAATGAGCATTTATTGAATGCCCCTTTATTTTTCAAGATTAAAAAAGGCACACTCCTACCTAGTTCTCTTTTTTTAATTTCAAATTCATGTAGACTGAGGGACTTCCAAAAATTTCAATTTCTATCTGAAGTACATTTGACTGAATTAATCAGAATCTAACAAAATCTCACTTGCACTCTTTTTCAGGAACTCAGAACCACTGCTTGCAATATGTGAACCTCTTTGTAAATAGTTTTTATAGAAACTAAGCTGACATTTAAGTTTTAATAAAACTTGAAGTTGGGCAAAACTACATGGCTTCAAGCCTAGCTGAGTGCTTTGCATAGCAACTGCAAGCAGTGCATAAAGTGGCCATTCACCGGTGCTTCCAGACAACGGTTGGCTTCCCTGGGAGCATATCTGGGTTTGCAGTTTCAGCTGAGTGGTTATGGGATTCCTGAGACGGCACAGGCTATGTCTTTATGCATCAAAGCCGAGGGCAGGACGAATGTGCTTCACAGTTTAAGTAAATTTCATATAGCACTGACGTTTGTACATATTACTTAACGTAGACCTAGGTTACTGTTAAATATTTTATTTTCCATAAACATTTTGGGTACTATTTGGAATTTTCCCTGACATAGAAGCATCTCAAAATGCTTTCCATGTAGAAAATTCTTTATATTAGTAGATATTTGGTATGAAATCAACAGGGTCTTACTCGGACATATTGAAATTGCAGTTTGTCAGTGGGAAGGAGCAATGTAAATAAGAATGATGATTTTTACATCAGGAAGTTGCAAGTCTGAAAGTGAATCTTTAGGATTGCCACCTAAAGTACCAACCCATTTCCCCTTTGGGCTGAGTTAATGTGCATTATGTCTCATCTATGAACTACACAGCCTGGATCTCTAAGGAGAAAAAACACTCACATTCAGAAAAGGCAAAACTCTGCCTTGAATGGAGGCAGCAATTATACCTCATTCATGAGTAAGACCCTATATATTAGGACCTAATAAATGTCTGTTTATTGCACCAATTAAATTCCCAATATCAATGATCAGCTACTGAAAGAAGAGCAACAGCAAAAATTTGGTTTCTGTAACTCAAAAAAGTTTGTTTGAAAATTCCTTTTTTAAAAATTCACTGATGGTTGTACAGGGGTCTTTTACATAATCTTAGACCAACACCATCACCACTTAGCCTCAAACTAAAAAACAACAACAACAACAATGGAAAAAAAAGAAATATCAAAGTTTTTGTGCTACAAATCAATTTTTCCTTTGAGGCACGACATATGAATGTGTGTGTCTGTGTCTGTATACACATTTGTGTGTATATACAATCATAAATTTAGAAAAATGACATAGAAATATAAAGAGCCTAGATCTTCAAAATAATTTATGGTTAATAATTTCCCTACCATTATATTTATTACATATGATGGACTTTTTGGTTTTTTGTTTGTCTGTACATTTTTATTTATATCTGAAGATTTAATAAAACACTACATGAATGATACTCAGAAGAGTGCTTATTTAAAATGGCACTCATTTCTCAAGAAAACTTGCCAATAATTGGAATGTCTGTATCTAACTAGACAAGAAAGGGGAAAAAATTTATAGTTATTCTATGGTTTAATGCAACATTGCAACAAAAATTATAAAATAGGAGTTCAGATTACTAGTAAAATTTCATATTTTAAGCATTTTGGCTTGTGTGGCAGTAGAGAGTTGAGTTCTGTAGATAGATACACAATCCTCATTCCCTTTTATATTTCATGCCAAGTATTTTGATAGCACCATCCTCAAATATCAATTTGGCAAAACATGTCTTTCAGGAGCTCATTTTCCCATCAATTTAAGCTACTACTATAAATTTGTTATAAACTACAGATGGCCTCAAAGATTGTGTTGACTGTATAGAAACTATGCTGGATGCTTTCTAAATGTATAGCAAAATTAAAAAAAAAATTTTTTTTCTAAAGCTAAGACATTGTGTTTTGCAGTGAAAGTCAGGAAATTCTTTAGATTACCATTAAAATGCTCTCTATTAGCTTTTATGAAATAATTAGAGGCCCGGTGCATGAAATTTGTGCACGGGTAGGGTCCCTAAGCCTGGCCAGTGATCAGGGCTGATTGGGGCCTTCCTTTGTTCCACACCACCCCCAGGTGGTCAGCGCACGTCATAGCAAGCAATCGAACTCCCGAGGGAACACTTTGCATATTAGCCTTTTATATATATAGATATGCTTTGCAATTAATAGATATGCTTTGCAATTAAAAAGAAATTAAAGAAAAGATCTCCATAAAAGAGCAAAATGTTGTTAGGAAACCTGCAATCTCTAAGAGCTGCTTTCCCAAGGTAAACTAAACATGCACAGACAATAATAGTTTTGAAAACCATATTTCTACAGTGATGGCAGCAATTTAAAAATTACTTCATTGTCCCATTTCCCAAATTTATAAAAAAAATTTCAAACAATAAGAAAGAAAATTCCTATTTGAATAGGTATCAAAAATTCAATGTAATTATATCATAGAAAACCAAGGTAATAACCAGTGTAGCATCTATAAATCACATTTTATCAACTTTCAGAATATTTACTATGTTTTAAAAGTCTTTGCAAAATCGAACTTTTACAAATTGTATTTTATTACCTTCAGAAGCTTGTTCAGAGACTAATTTTTAATGTTGTGCATTATAATAAAGTAGAGGCCCAGTGTATGAATTCCTGCATGGGTGGGGTCCCCAGGGGGTGTGGGTGGGGGCCGGGATGCGATCGTCACTCCGGTGGGTGGTGGGATGCCCTTGCCGGCCGGGGAACCGGATCCGTCCCACTGACATTCGTGCCAGTTGTTCGGAGCCACCTCACGGCTGCTTTTATATTTTTCTTCCTTGCGGAGCATCTAGGGAGGGGAAGCGGCTATGGTGCCCAAGACTGACTTGCAGGAGGCTGGCAGTGCTGTTGGGATCATGCCAGACGTACTGGTTCACCAGTTTCTGTCCCATTCTCTGGAGATTATACCTGCAGGAGGGAGTGAGTGGCTGCTGTGGGGCTGGTGGGCCACTGGGACAGGTCTCAGCTGAGCGGCTCCCCCTGTGGGAGCACACCGAGCACCAAGGGACAGTTCCTGCATTGAGTGTCTGCCCCCTGGTGGTCAGTGTGCATCATAGCGACCCGTCATTCCAGTCTTTCTGGTCATACCAGTCATTCGGACACTTAGGCTTTTATATATATAGATAGTACTGGAAGTCTTAGCCACAGCAGTCAGATAAGAAGAAGAAATAAAAGGCATCCAAATTGGAAAGGAGAAAGTAAAACTGTCACTACTTACAGATGACATAGAAAACCCTAAAGACTCAATAAAAAAACCAACTAGTAGATCTAATAAATGAATTTTGTACAATAGCAGGATGCAATATATAAGTATTTATGAAATGAAAGTATTTATGATATGTAAGTTTGGCTATTCAAGTCTTTTTTTATTCCATATAACCTGATGACTTTTTTGTTCTATTTTTTTAAATGCCATTGGAATTTTGATGGGGATTTCATTAAATCTGTATATTACTTTAGGAAATATGAACATTTTGCCTATATTAATTCTTCTAATCCATGAGCATGGAATATCTTCCCATTTCTTTATTTCTTCTTCAATTTTTAAAATGTCCTTTGCTCAGTTTATTCCTAGGCATTTCATTCTTTTTGTTGCAACTGCAAAATGGATTTTTTTTCACTTTTTTTCCCCCTGAAATTTCATTGTTAGTATATAGGAATGCAATGGATTTTTGTATTTTGCAACTTTACTGTATTTGTTTATTGTTTCTAATAGTTTTTTGATGGAGTCTTTAGGATTTTCTATATAAAGAATCATGTCATCTGTAAAAAGTGACAATTTTACTTCTTCATTCCCAATATTGGTGCATTTTATTTCTTTCTATTTCCTGATTTTTCTGGCTAGGACTTCCAGCACTATGTTGAATAATAGTGGTGAAAGTGAACATTCTTGTCTTACTCTTGGTCTTAAAGAAAAAGCTTTCAGTTTTTCACCATTGAGTATGGTATTAGCTGAGGGTTTGTCATCTATGCTCCTTATCATATTGAGATACTTTTGTTCTGTACCCATTTTATTGAGTATTTTAATCATACATGAATATTATATCTTGTCAGATGCTTTTTCTGCATCTGACAATATGATTTTATTAATGTGGTGCATCACATTTTGTTTAGCATTTTTACATCTGTATTCATCAGAGATATTGGTCTGCAGTTTCCTTTTTTTGTGTTGTTCTTGCTTCCCTGGCTATTTCTTAATCACTTCTTTTATTAATGTCTACAATTTTCCTTTCATTTTTAATGTTGGTGCTCTAAAATTCTGCCTTCAGACATTTTTCTTCTTAACTTCTTATGTTTTCTCTGAGAGATCTCATCCTCTTCCATGACTTAATATGTTCTTGATGAGGATGATCCTTAGATCTGATTCCAGCCAGAACCTGAAGAGGCTAAATGATACATAAGTGGTGATTCTAGTCCTGTCTCTACTACTTACAGGCTCTGTGTTATAGGCAAAGTCAATAAGCCTTCTGGGTCTCAGTATTTTTTTACCTATTTCCTATTTGAAAAAAAGAGGTGAGAAGATTAATGATTACCTTAGTACTTTCCAGTCCACACAGGTCTTTAGAAGGACAAAATGGGGGGGGGGGGTGCTAATGTAATAATGTAATTTTTTTTCTCTATATGTATTCTCCCTTTGGTGATCTATTTCAGTATATGCTTATTTCATTTCTACTTAGTTGGCATATTTTCTCATAAACACACTTTTTTTGGGGAAAAAGATCTCTATTTTAGTAAACCTTAATTTGACATAAAGCATGGTATACTTGGTGAGATTAATTATATAAAAATATTTGCTGATAAAATCTACTAGGCCATTTTTTACTTGGACAGAAACTATTGAGAGAATAAATTCCACTGGAAATAAAAACAGACTTTTGATAATTCACTAAAATGAAATTGTATCTAACAAAAATAATTTGCAACTAAAAACATGCTCTGTCACCTAAAGAAAAAAGGACTATGGTAAGTGAGAGGGGAAAAGTACAGAAGACAGAGACCTCTAAATAAAGAAGAAAAAAATCTGATACGAAAATTTTTGTTTGTACTGATATAAAGTAAATTTTCTAGTTAGGAAAGTTGTATTTGCTTATTTTTACCAAGGGTAAGACCTAATATGTTATCCCAGAAGAGAGTCTTCTTTCAAAAATATACATTGTAAGCCCTACATGTTAAGGATTCTGTTACAAACACTGAAAGGACTTTCAGATTTATAAAACACACAAAATTACAGACATGCATCTTACAACTGTAAGTGAGAAGTATAACACAACACTAACCATCAGAAGTGTACACTTTGACAGTGTCTAATTATTTTGACCTCTGATCCAGGTTTCTCAAACTGACATGTTCCTAATGCCTACTAAGGAATCTTAAGTCCATCACTTGCCCTTATGCAAATCTCTTTCATTGTCCCCATAGTAATCAGGTGGCTGCTGTTATAATTTAAAACAGTGGCTTCAGGGAGAATTATTTTCACGCTAGCTATAAGGAGTTCTTTGAGACATCTGGACCATGCTCTCCTTTGATTTTTCTAAGGCCCAAGGCTGAGTCCTGAAAGCAAGAGAGTAATTATTCAATGTATGGCAAACTAAAGACACGTATAAGCCCTTTGCCACAACATTCCCTGAGGGTTGATGTGAATGCATCAATCATTCTGCCAGGAATTGAATTTACATTCTAGTTTGCATTAAACGCATCATGACAAGCAAGGTATTTTATGTTTTAAGACATCATACTTAATTAAAGCTTTTGAACTGGTCTTCTTTCCTTCTTTGGAAGAAGAATTTAAAACATTTTAAATAGTGGGATCTAGCATCCCCAAGTTTATAATAAGTTGTTTGGGCAAATTAAATAAAAACATCATAACTCCTTCTATAGATTTAATTGTTTCTAAAATATGAACCAGAAAGGTGAATTAAAGTCACATCCTTTGAAAACCTTTGATGGATTTCCATAACTATATCATTTATTATAACAAAGTTAAATAATACAATTGTATTATTGCATTATCACTGTAAAGTTTGGAATACAATTATAATTCTGATTGATTTTTGGATAATATATTTTATTATACATACTATTAGCATTTTTCTATACAATTAACAAGTGCAATGACAACATTCTTGAGAGAGGAACATATACTTTGTGACAAACACAGGATTGAAAAATCTGTGTACATTTCAATAAAAGTTTATCTCCCATAGAAAACCCAAAAGACTCCACCAAAAATTAGTAGACTTAATAAATGAATTCGGCAATGTAGCAGGATACAAAATTAACGCCAAAAAAAAAATCTATGGCATTTCTGTACACCAATAGTGAACTTACAGAAAGAGAGACTAAAAAAAATCCCATTTACCATCATACCAAAAAAATTAAGATACCTAAGAATAAACTTAACTAAGGAGGAAAAAGACTTGTACTCGGAAAACTACAGGACACTGAAAAAAGAGATAGAGGAAGACATAAACAGATGGAAGAACATACCGTATTCATAGATTGGTAGATCAACATTATTAAAATGTCCATATGACTCGAAGCAATCTATACATTCAATGCACTCCCCATTAAAATACCAACATCATATTTAACAGACCTAGAACGAACTCTGCAAAAATTCACCTGGAATAAAAAAAAAGACCCCCCGAATAGCTGCAGCAATCCTGAGAAAGAAGAACAAAGTAGGTGGGATCTCAATAGCAGATATCAAGCTGTATAACAAAGCCACTGTTCTCAAAACTGCCTGGTACTGGCACAAGAACAGACATATATATCAATGGAATAGAATAGAGAACCCAGAAATCGACCCAAAACACTATGCTCAATTAATATTTGACAAAGGAGGCAAGAACATACAATGGAGTCAAGACGATCTCTTCAATAAATGGTGTTGGGAAAATTGGACAGATACATGCAAAAAAATGAAAGTAGACCACCAACTTACACCATACACAAAAATAAACTCAAAATGGATAAAGGACTTAAACATAAGATGGGAAAAACATAAAAATACTAGAGGAATCCAGAGACAGAAAAATCTCAGACATATGCCAAAGTAATTTCTTCACCAATACAGCTCCTAGGGCAATGGAAACTAAAGAGAAAATAAACAAATGGGACTACATCAAAATAAAAAGCTTTTACACAGCAAAAGAAACCATCAACAAAACAACAAGAAAGCCCACTGCATGGGAGAACATATTTGCCAATGTTATCACTGATAAGGGTTTAATCTCCCACATTTACAGGGAACTCATACAACTTAACAAAAGGAAGATAAACAACCCAATCAAAAAATGGGCAACGGACCTAAATAGATACTTTTTGGAAGAGAACATAAAGAAGGCCAAGAGATATATGAAAATATGCTCAAAGTCACTAATTATCTGAGAGATGCAAATCAAAACGACAATGAGGTACCATCTCATACCTGTCAGAATGGCTATCATCAACAAATCAACAAACGACAAGTGCTGGCAAGGATGTGGAGAAAAAGGAACCCTCGTGCACTGCTGGTAGGAATGCAGACTGGTGTAGCCACTGTGGAGAACAGTATGGAGTTTCCTCAAAAAACTAAAAATGGAACTCCCATTTGACCCAGTGATCCCACTTCTAGGAATATTTCCCAAGAAACTAGAAACACCAATCAGAAAGGATATATGCACCCCTATGTTCATAGCGGCACAATTTACCATAGCTAAGAATTGGAAACAGCCTAAGTGCCCATCAGCAGTTGAGTGGATTAGACAACTGTGGTACATCTACACAATGGAATACTATGCTGCGGTAAAAAAGAAGGAATTCTTACCATTTGCAACAGCATGGATGGAACTGGAGAGCATTATGTTAAGCAATAAGCCAGTCAGAGAAAGATAAATATCACATGATCTCACTCATTTATGGAATATAATGAACAACATAAACTAATGAACAAAAACATATCCAGAGACACAGAAGCATTGATCAGACCATCAAACCTCAGAGGGAAGGTAGGAGATGGTGGGGGGAAGGAGGAGAGATCAACCAAAGGACTTGTATGCATGCATATAAGCCTAACCAATGGACACAGACACCAGGGGAGTGAGGACATGAGTAGGGGGGTGGGGGGAAATGGGGCAATAAGGACACATATGTAATACCTTAATAAAGAAAAAACATTATAAAAAAGTTTGTCTATATGACAAATTCAAAGTATGCACAATTCTCGTTCATTCATTTATGCACTGGATTATGCTTTAAAAGTGCCATGTGGTTAATTTTTTTTTATAGAAATTCTAAGAATAAATTTGAAAGATTAAGTAAATAAATGTTCATAAGTAGATATAATTCATACATATGATTACTAACTCCCTGTCAATGTATATCATCACTTATGAATTAAGAGGCATGACTTACATCTGAACCCATTTATTTATTTTTTCCTTAGACTAAATGAGCAATCACATCTGAACATTCTGAGTTGATCCTTGGGGAAATACGTTAGTGTTTATGCATATGAAGATGGATGGCTGGGTAGAAGGGAGGGAGGTATGAGTGATATCAGCCTGGACCTCCTCTCTTGCAATCAAGGCAAGGCTGGTGGGGGTGAGGGGGAGCAGAAAATTCCTGGGGTGCTGCTATGGCAGTCACTGTGCCTGACAGTTGTTATGTAAGGAAAGGTTAGAAGGCCTGGGATGATGATATGAGCCATGTGTTTAGGTTGGGTCCACAGTACTCAGAGTATTGAAAGTAGAGAGGTAAGGGCAGTACCTGCAACTGGAGTCATTTGTGTACCTGAGTCTTTAGTATAACATGAATGGGTAATGTATCCAGTTCATCAATGAGTCCAGTAAAGTCAATCTTCTCTGGTCAGTCAGGATGTCAGTCAGATCTCTGGCAGGAGGATGAGCTCCACAAGGATCTAAGTCTTCCTTTTTCCCATTCTTGGCCCCTCTGTTGGCCTCTCCAACCATGACCTGGCCAATGTTGATGTGGGCGCCAATTAAGTTTGCGCTACCCCCTTTGCCCTGCCTACTCCCAGTCTATTCCTTCCATGCAGCTCTACATAGAATTTTGCCCATAATCATGGGGCCCTTACCTGCTACAACTGTGTACTTGGTGCATTGAAGGTCACTGAGAGGTGGCCTAGATGGCTAATGATTTCTCATCGTGGGTTCTAAAGTTAGACAGTCTGTGATTAAGTGCCTGTTATACTACTTATTGGCTATGGAATTTTAAAGTAAGTCACATAACATCTCTAAGATTCAGTTAACTGAATCTTTAAAATAAATTAATAAAATATATTTCACGGATATTAGATACAAAACCATAAACAATGCCTGCACTGAATAAGAAATGAAGAGATGATAGTTTTTTTCTTCCTTTATCTCTCAACATAAACATTGTTTTCTCAACATTCAGCTGACTATGTTTTTACATAGTCACTAGGTGGTTGCACATTCACACCTAGGATGAGAAGGTGAAAACTACTCCAAGATGAACCTGGGGAAACAGTGAAGACCACTGTTTTGGGAACCCATCTCTCCATCTCCATCTCCCCAGGTTTCCTGTCACTATTTCTGCACTTCCCTCTGAGCTTCTGATGATTCTCATGTCTCCCACTCCTACCTCTCTGAGCCTCCAGTAATCTTCACTCTTCCACACCACTCTTCTCATGCTGTCTCCTATTCCCTACCTTGAAACTCCTTTCCTAAGAATCAACTAAAATGTCTTCTCTGTAAAATTATTTCTGACACTTTAGGGAGAGTTGAGGTCTCTCATTGGTACTCCCAGAATTCTTTGTATGCACTCTTCTACATAGTTCTCACGTGAACATTATTTGATTTTTTGTAAATTTAAGATGTCAGTTTTTTGTTTTTTAAATATATATTGATTTCAGAGAGGAAGGGAGAGGTATAGAGAGATAGAACCATCAGTGATGAGAGAGAAAGATCTATTGGCTGCCTCCTGTACACCCCACATTGGGGATTAAGCCTGCAACCTGGGCATGAGCCCTTACCAGGAATTGAACGGTGACCTCCTGGTTCATAGGTCAACACTCAACCACCGAGCCATGCTGGCTGGGCAGAAGATACCAGTTTAATGGCTGCTTTTTAGGTTTTAATTTTCAAGAATATAAACATCTCTCTTTGACAGTAAAGACATTAATATGACAGAGTTTTAAGGCAGAACTTAAAGCACATTCTTTAAAGGTTATATTTCACATTGGGTCAACAAAAAGTATTGCTTTGATTGAGGCCAATTTTCCTGATTCTAAGATAACTGCTTTACATTCAGCCTTATGGACCAAGTATTCAACTAGATTTTTCTGTTTTTCTTTCTGAGTTTTGAAATTATGACCTGTAAATCTTGGGTTGATGATGACAAGGTTTATGATAACAATAAACAATCATAAATGAAAAATATTTTGACCATTTGAGTATGTAATCAGGTCAAAGAAAAAATTTTTAAATTCTGGGTTGGTTATTTTTAAGGCTTCCTACCATCTAAATAGCTAATTCATCTTTTAAATTAATGATGTGGTGGTGGAATTGGCTAAAAATTGAATATCCATAAAGTAAATATTAGACAACATAGTAGGCTTTTTAAAAAAGCATTATTTGAGACCAGTTGAACAAAACATTTATTGCTTTTGAGGTCTTTACTCCTTTTATATTGTTATAACTTTTTCTTTGTTATGATTTTCCCACCATTACATAATCTGATAGAATTTTTAATGAATCTTACATGAGATGTTCCCAAATCATTTAATATTTCACACACACACACACACACACACACACACACACTTTCAAAGTAATATAGGCTTTTATAATACGTAATTTATGATTATAATAGCAAGAAAAAAATGGCATGATCAATTTAGGGAACAAACACGACTGACTTTTGCTAAGCACAATTGTGAGAGAAAATAGGTGTAGGCGAATGAAAGATTATTTTGTAGATTGGTTTCAGGCATTCAATGTCCTGTGGGCACCAGTCAGCAATGTTTGTTTTGTGTAATGAGTGGTTTTGATGCTAACTTATATCTGTTTCAATTATAGTTGCCATAAAATGTGTCTTGAGAACAAGAGGGGCTGAAATATATATATATTGGAAGCTCGTTGTACGAAGATTCGCACAATAGGCCTTCCTTCCCCTGGCTGCTGGCACTGGTTTTCCTCTGGCTCCCGGGACCCAGGCCTTTGGTCCAGCCACAGTGGAGAAACCAAGCCTCGAGGCTAGGCTTTTCCCCTCTGGCCGCAGCGAGGTTTGGCTTCTCTGCTGCACTGCAAATTAACCGCCATCTTTGTTGGGTTAATTTGCATAGTTGCTCTGATTGGCTTGTGGGTGTAGCGGAGTGACACCAATTTGCATGTTTCTCTTTTATTAGTGTAGATTATGATATTTCAAGTTTGAGAATCATGGGTTTATGAAACATGGATCAAATCTTTCTGGATAAGAGATAGATTCCAACCTTTGTAGCCATTAAATAAGTAGTCTTTTAAAAAAATATCAATGCTCAGCGTGCAAACTGTGACAGATACATGTCCGATGAACACTGACCATACCCCTTAAAGAAGGGTACTCAGGGTGTGAGTTGACAGGACTCTAATGTGGCCTAACTTGTTTTCCCTTACACAGTCCCTTTTGATGTTAAGCAATATGTTCATAAGTCCCAAATAAATTGTAAGGTAATCTGGGGGAAACGAATAGAATTTGTTCAAGAATGCTCCCACGTGGTGACCACTATTTGTAAGAACTAGTACTTACTAGGTAAACCACTTATTTTCTATTTAACCATATAAGATTTATGAATGGCTTCTGTGTCATTGTGGAATTGATTTGTCCTCTTTTATCACTTTCCTAGCAGTGCTTCTGTTTGGATACAGGCACTGAGATAGTATATAATAGATGTGACATTACAAGGTACATTTTTCCACATTTTGACATTTAAAACATGAGAATACAGTTTAAATTTTTGGATACATCATAATTTAATTAGCGTCTTCTTTATCTTAGAAATACATAAATGATAAGGGTGCCTTACAATTGATGATGGCTTTGATTCAATAAAATATGGTAATAGTTAACACACATTGAGAGTTTTCGTGTCATCTACAATTACGTCTAGAAAGAGAAATAAATAATTGACAAAATGTTAATTTAGTGTTAATGAGTCCTATATCAAAGAGTTTACAATATATCTGAGAAACAAACTTTATATCCAGAAAGCAATAGCATAATAATTAAAGCAATGCCAATGACATAAAAGGCCTGTTACATCTCTCCTTGTAATGTTATTCTCTACCATTTTATTTCTCCTTAGAAATCTGGAAAGGATATACATCTAATAAATGACTACCTGAAATATTACTAACTTTTTTAGTAGTTAAAAAACCTTTTTAGAACAGCAATTGAATCTATATATTACAGAAGCTGATTTGTGTAAACTTAATGCTTTTTTTTAGTTATCAGAATTACTCAAAAACTTAAACTAAAACTGCATCAATTGTACTCTACCAATACCAGGCAGAATCTATAGTTTAGATTTATGCCTTTACACTACTTTTACTATGCCACCTCTAAGTTGGGAGGAAAAGAGTAATTTCAATTTAATATTAGTTAATCAAAAGGTTATTCGGACAATTTAGTTTGGCTTCTTTTTGTATATTTGAGAAACAAAAAATTCAACTTGAACTTCCTTGCATCCAAAAGCAACTAACAGCCCTACCTGGTTTGGCTCAGTGGATAGAGCATTGGGTTCGATTCTGGTCAATGGCACATACCTTGGTTGCAGGCTTCTCCCGGCCTGGACGATCGGGCTCATGTAGAAGGCAACCAATCGATGTGTTTCTCTCACATTGATATTTTTCTCTGCCTTTCCCTCTCTCTTCCACTCTTTCTAAAAATCAATGGAAAAATATCCTTAGATGAGGATTTTTTAATAAAAAAGCAACTACCAGCATTGTAAACCCTTTCAATGGATGAGCTTACAATTTGTCCTCAATACTGAAGAAGCTGTGTTTTACCTTATTTACTAATTTTTAGTGTTTTTAATACTCCAAGTTTGTGTGTTTGATTGATTTTTACATTTTGACCCCTTTCACCCATTTCTCCTGTCTCCCAACCCTTACCTCTGGCGACCACTAATTTTTTTCTCTGTATCTGTGAGTTATTTTTTGGGTTTTAGTTTTGTTTTGCTTTGTTTCCATATATAAGAGCATTCATATTAGTATTTGCCTATCTCTGTCTTATTTCACTTAGCATAATACTCTCAAGGTCCATGCCTGCTCTTGCCAGAGGTCTTACAAAATGTAAGAGTTTTTATCGGGGCTGAGAATTCATTAATTGTAATTACACTGGACAAAAACATCTGTTTGGGATAAACTCATTTGTTTGTGTAATTCCTATAAAACTACGTGAACAATTTATGAACCTTGAATTTAGGTGAACTACAAGAATATCAGTCTATCTTATTCTATTAGAGGAACATTTCTAAATTAGAATTGGTAATGACAACTGTCTGACTGGATCTGACACAAGAGCAGGAGAGATGGTGGAGTTGAGCAGACACTGCAAGGTGAGTCTGGATTCCAGTCCCCGTGTCATCAACACAGGCCATGCAATGCCCCTGAGCCTCTGGTTTCTGACCTGTAAAGTAGGAATCCCATCTTCCCTTTCAGCATATTTAAATTCGGTGGTGAATGTGGAAACCTTATAAAAGCTAAAAGGTGTCATGAAAAACAGATAATTTATTATATTTTACATATTATATTTAACCCTTAGAAATTGGGTTTTTAATCTGGAAAGCACATTAGGTGGTTTTCAAATATGTTAACTTGTCAAAGCCTTCTTTCAAACAAATCTTAATGGGCCCCATTATCCATAGTGGATAATCCAGATGAAACATCCAATTGATCTAAGGGAGGAAAGGCCTGGGTCCTACTTCCTGAGACTCTCTCTCCTCTTCTAAGGCATCTGAACTCAATCCTAAGACTTCACAAAGTGAAGTTTAACTCTAGAGATCCAATCCAGCACTCACATTTTGTACACAAGGAGCCTGAGGACCAGAAATGACAAACAATGAGACTTGGGGAAATAGAAGTTCTGTGGTTTTACTAGTAGAAGTTTCCACTTTTGGGCACTTTGCTCATTTAGTAACTTCTAAGAAAGAGCTCTACTTAACCTGGCATTATTGTATCGCTGGTTCACTGAAAGGTTCCCGCCAGCATGTGCACAGACGTGGAGGGTAGCACGTGTGGTCATAATGTAGCACATGCAGCATCAGCACTGCACCCAAGGCCAGATATGTTGGGGAGGTTACTCAATCACTGCACAATGCTCAGGCATCTGTCATGTTAACTTAAAAAAACCCCCACAAATTTCTTTACATAAAACGTCAAGATTAAATTTCTAGTTGTTCTGGAAATTTTTTGGGTAGTAGAGGCAAAGCACATACTTTCTATTTTCACAGATAGTATTGTGTATTTCTAGATAAGGAGGTAGTTTCAATTCTCTCTCTCTCTCTCTCTCTCTCTCTCTCTCTCTCTCTCTCTCTCTCTCTTTCTCTCTCATAAATACCCAAAGCAAACAAAGAAAATTGCGCAAATGAATAAAGTTAACAATTTTCTCTAAATATTATATCAGTACTAGGCAGATAACAAGTAGAAAGGGTTATCATAAACTAACCCAAAGCAGAAAGGTTTATAACCTACCCAACACAAGACATTTATATGGTTTTATTTTCCATGTTAGTGGATATCAGTGTGAAACGTTTCACTTGTATCCTAATAAATTAAATTAAAAGTATTCAAATATTTAGAACAAAGTACCAAGTTAGGAACAGATATTTTAAAATGATCTATGCAACTGCTCATCTTTGCTAAAAGAATACAGTTGGTTCATTTTTGAATGTGGGAAAAGTTTATTTGAGTAAAACAAGAGGAGCCCTAAGGGAATGGAACTTAAATATGCAGGAAATAATACTTTAGGAAAAATGAGAATATTTTTGACCCAGTGGGAGAAACTAGAATTAAATTTATGTTGTAAAAATATAAATAAAGGATAGAATCCAATGTGGCTAACTAGGTTGTAACTGGAGAAAAAGAAATTAGCAGAGGAACTTGGAAGCACAAACAATGTGGTAAAGGAAACAATTTTGAATAAGCGAAACTAAGTGGAAAAAGGATAATTACAAAACAAATGAAAATAAATAGTGTGAATTAAAATTTTGCCAATGATTGAAAATGAGTTTGACAATGCGTGGGAGTCATCAGCTATATCTTTGGCAAACTTTATTTGAAGACTGTAATTGGAATATTTTACTGATGAAAAGCTTTTTGAAAATTTCCTTTTATTCATAATTGAATTAATGATCATTTCCCCTCTCCTGTTCAGAAACTTGCTCCCAAGTTTTCAAACAGTCCCACCAAATAGATATAATTAAGTAATACTATTTTTCACACTTTTAAGTAACTTTGTCCTGTAACTTCTAAATTTGACTAATTCTTTTCTCTTTCTATTTCTCTTCACTTTCTCCAGTATTTATTTTCTTTTGTTAGGATGATGAACCTCTGCTGGAATATGTGTTTCATCCTGTTTTTCTTTCTCTTTCTTTCAAATCAAAATAGAGGAACAGACCTAACTTGGCGCATTTGAACATGTAACACATTAGAGTATAATAGAATGACTTTTTCGTGCAGTAAAAAGTCATAGATATCAGCTCTGATTTAAATAGACTTAACTCATCTTCAGCTAATAAAGAATTAATTTCTAATCCTAAAGAACTAAGTTAATTATACAGTAACATTGGACCAGTTATAATGTATTGTATCCTACGTTCGTTTGAAAATGTTTTTCTGAAACATGTTTTCTGAATTCAGGATAGATTTGGGGAAATTCCTTTATTAAATCATTCTCAATTAACCAGTATTTATTGAAACCCTGCCGGTCAATTAGAGCACTGTAGATGACACAAAGAAGAATCAAATACTTTATCAAGGGAGACAATTAATGTCTACTCACAACTCTATTGCAATTTTTTTTAAAGACCCAGTTAAAGGGCTATGAAAGGATCTTTATACCGGTGCATGACTTTTCTCACACAGTGCTATCCTCATTTGTTTGAGGCCTGTGTCTCCTCTATTGCTGATGGATTCTCTTCACAATGCCTCTTAGACAATGAAAAATTGACTGGATTGGCAGACTTCCAGCTTATTTCTCCCAAGGGCATCAGTATCCGGGACGGGGTGCAAGAGAATTAAAAATTCCACCATGCCTCATTTTCAACCAATGACCTCTATTCTCTGGAAACAGGAAAATGTATAACCCCGAGCTGCTAATTGGCCTTATTCCCTTATGTTATTCATGGGAAGGAATGTTCTGCTTTTTCATAATAAAACAAAATCTCATATCTCAAATGCTTTCAAACCACTATAATCCAATATATGAAGGTTCCTACAATTAACTGAATATAAAGTAGGATATGATTTGGAATCTCATTCATCATATATTGAATTTTGATTTACAACTATAACACCTCATAAAGCAAAAATTTTAGCACTGGGCATTTTCTGAAATTATTTTTTATGACCAGGAGTAGGTTGAGATGAGTGAGAAATTCATCTTGGACATAAAATTTAAGAAGGTGCTAAAAATCTCAGTTATCAAGATAAATAATATAGAGTGCAATAGTTATAAAAGCAAAAATTAACTGATAAAAATACATAATGAATAAAATATCACAATTTCAAATAATGGTAAGTCGGTGTTACTGATTTTTCTTTTTGCCTCAAGCTGTGACACAGTATGGCACTGGCATCATCTCTGAAGCTTCAGTGTCAGTGATCAATGTTGAATTAGTCATTCATTCAAGATTCTTTCATTCAATTAAAGACATACTAGTAGGATAGATCTGTAGTGATATAGTTATCTGGCAAATTTATCAATTTGGTACCAAATTTTTTTTGCCTTGAACTGATAAAATTGACAAAACATTTTAATGACATGTAAAACTCACCTTTCTTTTTTTATGTCTTTTTCCCCCCCTTAACTTTGCAGTTGTTGTTGTTTTTTATTTTTTTCTCGTATGACCTTATTTCTCATACAGATTATATCTGACTTTGGGGGGACTATTTTCATTATATGTTGAAACAGATTTTTTTATTGCTTTCCTGGCAAAACTTTCTTGACTTATTTACTCTCCAGACCTTTGTAACATTGGGTAGAAAACATGGGAAATGATAGATCAAAATGTTAAAGCCTTGATAATAAACCTAAATTTAAATTTCCTCTAGAGAGGACTTACTTTCTGAAATTTAGTATTCTTTATATAACAGACAATCAAATCATCACCTGAATATTTTTGCATATTTTAGTGTTCAAATTATTTTTTACTTATTTAATATATAAATAAAAATCCATAAGGAACTTATTTTGTATAATAAGTTTATAATGTATAATGTTGAGATGTATTATCTGCATTGCAGATTGGCTCTTCTCAAGTGGGTAGCTTGATTTACTGAATATTCTATTTTTTCCTCAATTATTTCAAATACAATTTTCACCATATACAAGTCAGACTCAGTGTGTGCCTTGTTGTCCAAAAGCCACTCCTGCAATAGTACCGCACTTCTTTAATAAATGTAGTTTCATAATATACTTCTAATTAAAAACTTTTGGATATAATTACAGATTTACATGTTGTAAGAAATAATACAGAAAGATCCCATGCATTCTTTATGCAGATTTCTCTTATTATATCTTGCAAAGCACTATATATATATATATGCTATATATATATATATATATATTCCATTATCACAACTAGGAGATTGAAATTTTTATAATACTTCATGAATCTTATTCAGATTTCCATACTTTTACCTGTTCTTATTAGTATATTTATCTGTGTATATTTAATTTTATATAAGTTAATCACATATATAGGTTTGTATATTCATCATCATTGTCAAAATTCAGAACAGTTCCATCACTACTAAGATTTTTCCTGTTTCCCTTTAATACCCATACCCACCTCCCTCCCTCCCACTCCTATACCTAACCTATGTCAATCACTATTCTGTTCTCCATTTCCAAAATGCTGGTGAGGTTGTAGAAAAACTGGATCACTCATTCATTGCTGGTGGGAATTTAAAAAGGTATGGCCACTCTATAGAACATGCAATTATCATATGACCTAGCAATTGCATACTTGGGTGTTTATCCCAGAAACCTATAAACATATGTTTATAGCAGTTTTATTCATAAAGCTACTCACTAATAAGAAGGCATTATTGATATATACAACCTGGTTGAATTTTGAGGGAGATATACTGACAGAAAAAAAAAAAGCCAATCCAAAAAATGTTACATAATGTGTGATTCAATTTATGTAACATTGTGAAATTATAAAAAATTTTAGAGATAATGCATTTTAATATCTGTTAGCACATGACCTTTGTCATGTTTTTCCATAATTTTTGGCCTAATCTCACATTTTATAATTCCTGATTAAATTATAAAATATCTTTCCTATATTTCTCAATTATTGACTCAAAAACCTAATCCAGAGTAACCTAATATCAACTGGAATAAGCATTATGTGGATAAAATAGACTTGAATCACTTCATTAAACTCAGGAATTTGACTCTATGATATTAAATATTGTCAGGCAAGTCTAAATGGGTATCTCCAATTTTTACTGTTGTTTTGTTTTTTAGCACAATTCATGGATTTACCCATGGTGGTCTTATACAATTCTTGTTAAGGAGATTCCAAGTCACTTTATGCAAATTTCCTTTTATTATTTCACTTGTTACTTCTTATATATATGAAGTTCACTGATTTATGTATATTCATTTTATAAAAACATATACTATTCATTATGCAACACATATGCTAGGTTTTGTTTTTTTCCTCAATGCTCATGATATTGAACACCAAGTTTATATATGGGTTACATAAACATTTTTGGAAAATTAGATTTTTCTGGTTATATTATTAAATAGTACTTGAGATCTCATTTGCATGATGGATAATTTTCTTTTATATTTGAAATTATAAAATTCCTTGATTATTTAAGTGCTTTTTAATTCATATATTCAGATGCCAAATTGACATAAAAGATTGATTATTATTTGGGTTGAATATCTCTTTGGTCTCTTAGAAAAGACATTGAAAAACATATCAAAGCTGTTTGTGCATTTGGAATTCAGATTTAGATTCAGACACATTCGATGGGGTATTCACTTCTGCCACTGATCAATTATGAGATCTTGGTGAAGAGACTTAACTTCCACCAAGTCTCAGCTTCCTGGTCTATTAGATAAAAGCATTTATCTTACAATGGTGACATGTAGATAAAATATACATAAAATATTTGGCACACTGCCTGATACAGAGTTAGGGGTCAATAAATATTTTAAAAACATGAAATTATTCACAGCACAATTTCCTAAGCTGTTAACAATTCGAAGTTTAGTGGTAAGCTGACTCATACTCCCATATTCTCTCCTTTGTCCCCTGAGAGATACCTGACTGATCATACAGGCATCAGCATGAAAGGGTTGTTGGGTCAAGAACCAAAGTTTTGTTTAACAACCAAGACATTTTTTTCCATGAACAACTTGGTCAAGAACCAAATTGTTCCAGATGGGATAAATTTGAGAACAGAGGGTTGACTGTAATTCCCCAATACAGTTAATTTAAAAAATAAAATAAGCATACAAAAAAACTAAACAAACTATGAGTACCAGAATATAATCTGTATGAGACAGTAATTTGTTTTTGGCTTACCATATTTTTGGTACCTAAATCCCTGCCAGACACATAGTATGAGCTCAATAAATATTTGCCAAATAAGTGAATAAATATTGATAAAAATGATAATGAGTTCAATAGAAATTAGGCAGAAGACTATAATCAGCTTGTCATTATTTCCAAGATAATAGATAAAACTTCAAAAACCTAATCCAGAGTAACCTAATATCAACTAGCATAAGCATTAAATTATTTCTACCAATTATTGATAATTATGATTGAAAGCTTCCAGTAAATTAAATAAATACTGTAATATTTTTTTCTTGGCTCTATTATACAGCAAGTTTTTCTCTACAATGAGCAATAAGGAAAATGGATGCTTCTACATTTTTACTGCTATTATCATTCCAATTAATTAAAATGCTTAGAAAAGACATAAATTGTCAAAACGGTTTTATAAATTTTATAAGCAACTTTTTATAGTTAACTTGCAAATTTATCCACCATCTCTATAACTCTTATTTTATAAATGAGGAATTAGAAATATGAAATACCCTTTCTCATATATATTCTTAGGGGAGTTAGTCTTTCAACTCATCCATTTGAATGTATGAATATACAATTGTTGTTCCACTTATTTATACATTTATTGGTTGATTCTTGTATGTGTCCTGATGGGGGATCCAATCCACAACCTTGGCATATTGGGATGATGCTCTAACCAACTGATCTATCCAGCCAGAGTCTGGTATAGACTTATGAAATATTTGTTTAATCACTTACAAAATAAAACTAATTGTTTTATATTCAATATATTTACGTGGTACAAATTTAATAGTTGAAAATTTTTCTTCCTCATAATAAACACAACATCTTATTATTGATACGTGTTTTTAGCCATCTGGATTTTTCCCCCCATGATATGTAACAACTACATCCTTGAAAACATTTGGTTAATGAAATACATTTTTTATAATAGATTATTTTCTATTATATAAACAGCACTCAGGATTTCTATAACTAAATACCAAACAAAATTTAATAATATTTTACATAAACATTTGCAAAACCTTTAGAATTAAGCAACAAATATTTTCATGTTCAATGAACTGAGGAAAATATACATAAAGATACTGACAGCAAAAAGGGTAGCATTCAGCTCTTATCATTTACTAATACAACCAGAGGTTGGAAAAGAAATGCCATCGTTTGATATTTAGACCTCTGTATTTAAAGCAAAAGACAGAGTCAGATCCTTTCTCTGCTGATAAATTTTGTTATAGTTTATATTTAAACAAAATTGGACACTTTCTCAACATTGACAAGTTAGTTCTGGAGGAAAGAAAAACATGACATTTAAAAGTTCCTATCACTGTTTTTGTGTAAAATTTTTATTATAAAAAACTATTGACAACACGAAGGCCGAACCTGGCATCATCCCCTTGCCTCCCAGTGTCTTTATGTGTTTTCTATTGTGTTTTACATTAAAATCGAGATGCTTTGTAAAATATGACCTTCCTTAATACAGTGCACGGCAGTAATATATAATTAATGACAGAGTATTTTAGACCCCTAATGCTCAATTGGCTTACCACAAGCCTTGGTAGAGCTAGGATTAAGCCTATTTGTGAGAGTCCAGAGGGAGAGGTGAAAGGCAGAGGACTCCCGAAATAAAATCCAGCTCTGGAGTTTAGCTTTTGTTTTGAAGCAAAGGTCACCTATAGTCAGTGGAATTAGAATCCTGTCATAGTGACTCGAGAGCCCCATGATCTGGCCTTGAGGGGCCCTAGGAGTCTGCACACCCTGAAGTGAGAAAAGCCCCAGAAATGGAAGCCAGGACATTTGCATACTGAGTGCAGATTCCATTGTCAGAGTGAAAGCTGTTCTTGCTTTGCTTCAACCTCTGTAACAATCAGTCTAGCCAACTGTTTACATGCTCTCCATTATGTTAGTGTTGGCTGGGGAAGGGTGTAGCAAAGAGATTTTCTTTCAGCTTACACTCTGGGGAACCCTGGGAGCTCACCAGCTTGACAGACAGACAAGCCTGCCTTCACTTTCCAGGAAACAAGAGAATGACCTGTGGGCTATTGAGATATACACTGCACATTGCAGTGAACGAGGGCATGTAGCCTGGACCCCAACTCATAAAGTTCACTTCTCACATGCAGGGGAAGGCAAAGCAAAATAGGCACGACAGTAGAAGAGACAAAGTCAAGGCCTTAGTATGTGAGTGTGCTGTGCTACAATTATTCCTTTGTAGACCTATGGGACCTCATTGCTTGTTTTAAATAGATCTCCTTTCTAGACTTCTCATTTTGTGTTTATTTTTAAAATTAAGTTTACTGGGGTAAAATTGGTTAATAAAATTATATAGGTTTTAAGTGTGCAATTCTATAATACATCATCTGTTCATTGCATTGTATAGGTTACCACCCAATGTCAAATCTCCGTTAGTCACCGTATATTTGACTCCCTTTACCCTTTCCTTCCTCCCCTTCTCCACTCTCCTTTCCTTCTGGCAACCACCTTACTGCTGTCTATGTCTATGAGTTTTTGTTTGTTTGTTTCTTTTTTGTTCTTTTGTTGTTTTCAGTTTTATATCCCACATATGAGTGCAATCATGTGGTTCTTGGTTTTTCCCATCTGACTTATTGTTTAGCATGATATTCTCAATATTCATCTATATTGATGCAAATTCTATCTTGTCTTATAGCTGAGTAGTATTCCATTGCATATATGTACCATGTCTCCTTTATCCAATCATCTATCTAAGGACACTTAAGTTCTTTTCATGTCTTGGCCACTGTGAATAATGCTGCGATGATTATTTTTAAACTTTATTTCTCTGACCTGTTAGGAGTGGGAAGATCTGTACTTTAACCAGCTAGATGTTGGCAGGTCTTGGAAATAGCATGTTCTAATATCCATCACCTGACATATTAGCTGGAGTCCATAGCACTGCTGTCACAGCATCAAAAGTAGAGCTTCTGGTGAACTCAACTGATTATAACACAAATTTAAACAGGTCAGGATGAATCTCTTCAAAATGTAACAACTAATGCAGGAAAGGTTCTCATGCAGAGCTCATGATCATCTACCTCTATTCCAAGAATATGGAACTCATGGGTGTGTGTTTTAAGGTTTGAATTTCATATGGTCTACCAGGAGGAACACCAATTCAATAGCATAAATAAATCTCAGTAGGTCTAGCTGTAAGTTGGGCTCATGATGAATTTGATGAAATCACACTCAAATACTTGTCTCCTGTTCCTGTAATCCAACCAAACATAGAAGCTAAATCAGAGTTTCAAAATTTCCCAGGAAATACCTATTCGTAAATTTAAAGGATTTTGTTAAAAGAAAAAGAAAAACAAATATTTGTTTCTAAAATTTTGCATATAATTTATTTTCATTTTTCTGGTTGTAAAATTGAAAGTCAATACAGAATTTTAAAATGCATAAGAATTAAAATCATCAAATGCAAAACAACTGAAAAGCATTAAAATCAAGAAGTAAGGGTGAACAAGTATAGTGATTTAAAATCAAAATAAAATGAAAACAAGGAAAGAATTTAAAAATTTTGGGAAAAAGGGTAACTATAGAAGACAAGTAAAGGAGACACGTGTTTTTTTTTCTTAAAGTTCCAGAAGAAGGAAGAATAAAAGAAGGAAAAGAAGGATATCAAAGAGTGTAAGAAATAAATATTGTAAAGTACAATTCAAAAAAAACTTGAATCTAAATAGAATATACCATGTCCCATATCCTGCAAATTTTATCCCCAAAAGTCAATACTGAGGCACAAACTTGTGAATATATTGGACATTAAAAGTAGAGAATAAATCCTTTGGACATTTAAGCAAAAAGATCAAGCATGTGTATATTGAGAAAAACAAGGCCGTCCACAGACTTTGCCACAGTGACAGTTATTGCAAGAAGACAGAGGAGCAATACTGACAAGATGCTCTCTAGAGGGTAAGGTGTGAGATTTATAACCAATCAAACTCTCATCAGTATGAAGACTGCAGACAGACAAGTTTGAACATTCAATATCCCAGGAACTATTATTCCCATGAACCCTATGGAAGACATTTCTAAAGGAAGTACTTCAGCAAACCTAAGAGTTATTGGAAACACTATGGCAGAAGAATTGATTTCAGATTTGAAACCAGACAAAGAAAAACCTAACAATTTTCTCTGTATTGCAAACTCACTTTTATTTTTTTACTAGAGGTCCGATGCACGAAAATTCATGCAAGAGTAGGCCTTCCTTCCCCCGGCTGCCAGCACCAGCTTCCCTCCAGGACTGGGGCTGCTTCCCTCTACCCCGGCTTCATCAGGAAGAACGTCTGGAATAATGTCAGGAAGATGTCTGGTCTAATTAACATATTACCCTTTTATTATTATAGATTGAATTTATTAGGGTGACATTGGTTAATAAAATTATATAAGTTTCAGATGTACAATTCTATAATACATCATCTGTATATTGTATTGTGTTCACCACCCCAAGTGAAGTTTCCATCAGCAGTTATTCACCCCTTTACCCTCTTCTACCTCTGCTACACCCCTTTCCCTCTGGTAATCATACTGTTGTCTGTGTCTATGATTTTTTTCTTAATCTCTCCACCTGTATCATCCAGCCCCCTAATTCCCTCTCCTCTAACAGCTGTGAGCCTGTTCTCTGTATCTATGAATCTGTTTCTATTTTGTTTATCAGTTTATTTTGTTCATTAGATTCCACAAATAAGTGAAACCATGCGGTACTTGTCTTTCTCTGACTGGCTTATTTCACTTAGCATAATATTCTCCATGTCCATTCATGCTGTTGCAAAAGATAAGATTTCCTTATTTTTTTTACAGCCAAGAAAATCCCCTTGTGTAAATGTACCACTCATCTATTGATGGGCACTTGGGCTGCCTCCAAATCTTGGCTATTGTAAATAGCACTACAATAAACATAGGGGTGCATATATTCTTTTGAATTAGTGTTTTGGATTTCTCACTTTTAAAAAGAGAAAGATTTGGGAATATTAGAAATAATTTTATTAAAGAGAATAAATTTATATCAATAAATGCAAATATACAAACAAACAAAAAAATATAGGAGTTACAATCTTAGTAACAGGCCAAGGGGTACTTCATAATGATTAGGGGAACAATTCATATTGAAGATACAGTTATGTATACAGTTATGTATAGTAGCAGAATTCATAAGACAAACATTACAGGAGATCAAGTAGAAATAGAAATGAGAAAAAGTTAATTCACTATTTTCAGTTCATCACAGTTTGAGAAGACAATATATAAAGATGTTATAGATGTTTAACTATCCCCTTTTATTTATTTTTTAATATTTATTGTTGAGAGTATTACAGATGTCCCCCTTTACCCCCCCTCCCCCCATTGCTCCCCTGCACTCAGATCCCTCCCACCTCAGGCCTTCACCACCCTATTGTTTGTGTCAATGGGTTATGCATATATGCATTTAAAATCTTTGGTTAATCTCTTCCCACTCCTCCTGCCCCCTTCCCTCTGAGATTGTTCAGTCTGTCCCATGTTTCCATGCCTCTGGTTTTATTTTATTCATCAGTTTATTTTGCTCATTAGATTCCTTATTCATTTATTTTTATATTCAATTATTGATAAGTGTGTATTTATTGCCATTTTATTGTTCATATTTTTTATCTTCTTCTTAAAGAAGAATTTTAGATATTTAACTCTAATGAGCTAACTTTGTATCTTCTATCTACCTATCTTCAATCTATCATCATCCTATTTATCTATACATGTCACAAACTCTCTACTGAGAAAAAAAATCTACAGTGACAATGTTAGGTATATATTTCCTTTAAAACTTTCACAAAAAATGCCTATATATTAGGCCATCACAATAATCAACAAACTTTTAAAATATGCAAATTTAATTTTAAAACATACACACAATTTATAATGCCCTGGATGAACTGCAACCTCTCTCTTCTACCCCCCCCCCCCGCCCCCCATTTGCCTACCTCTCTAATCTCCCAGCACACTCCAAACCCTTTCTGTTACTGAGCACATCAGGCATGATCTGCCTCAGGGCTTATACCTTGTTCTTTTCTTTTCTTGGAATGTGCTACCCTAGGTAAACATGTAACTTGGTTTAGTTTTTCATTATAGTCTCTATTAAATCTAATTTCACTAAGGATTTTTTTTTCGTCAATCTATCAAAAATTTAAAAATTTTAAACCATGCCTTGACACTTTCTACTCTTCTGTATTTTTCTTTCTTCCTTCCTTCCTCCCTCCCTCCCTCCCTCCCTCCCTCCCTCCTTCTTTCT
>NW_005871059.1:1822663-1824615 GCF_000147115.1 Myotis lucifugus | reverse complement strand
CCTTCTTCTTCTTCTTCTTCTTCTTCTTCTTCTTCTTCTTCTTCTTTCTTCTTCTTCAAATATATTTTAATTGATTTTTTTAGAGAAAGTGGAAGGGAGATGGAGAGAGAGAAACATCAATTGTCTGTCTCTTGCATGCTCCCTATTTGGGATCAAGCCTACAACCCGGGCATGTGCCCTCACCAGGAATTGAACCTGTGACCTTTTGGTGCATGGGACAATGTTCAACCAACTGAGCCACACCAGCCAGGGCTCTCCTCTGTTTTTTTACTTTTCTCTTTATCCCTTTCTTGTGTCTAGTATATTCATACTTAGTTACTAAGACCCTTGTTTATAAATCTTAATTATTATCTATCTCCCCGATTATGACATAAACTTGAAGAAGTCAGGAATTGCTGTCACTTCTGTATTCCTGGTTCCTAGAACCGTGATTGGAACCTAGTCTATGCTTTATGAACAGTTGTGAAATGAAGTTCTGAAAGAACCGCCTTTTGGAAGAAATGATCAATAAGAGATCACATTTCAGATATCAAGTAAAAAAGACAAAGAACTAGGAATAAACCAAGTAAGAAATGGCAAGATCCACATTAAAACTTGAAGCAATTACTGAAGAACACAAAGGAAGATTTGAATGGTTTTTGAGAAGCAGAATCATCATTATAAATATGTCCATTATCCTGAGGTAGAGCTAATAAATTTTACATAATCCCTAATAAAAATACCAGTAGGTTCATTTTAAATGATATGATTCTGAAGTTTATATAGAAAGAAATAAGAGATCATATCCAGAAATAATATAAAAACAAAAAGTAATAATTTATAGTTCTATCAAATAGCATATAAAGCAATAGTTACTAGTATTTAAAGGGTGAGGTTCTATACAAACTTTACTTGCCATTTAGTTCTGCTTATGAATTGTTAAATCTTTTGAAATTTGTTGTGACTTTTATACTTTAGTTAAGAAGTTTCCTTCCTAATTTATTCTTTCATATAACATATCAAGGTTTCCTTTTTTCCATTGCCCAATGCATTCCATCTGGAACTTATTTCAGCATTAAGTACAAAAAGAAGATATATGATGATATTTTTTCTCCCAAAGTCCTGCCAATATTCTTGATACCATTAATCAGTTCACATGTTGACTTATGTGCTTCCTTTACATATATAAATTTCACCCATATATATGTAATAACCACACACCTATAATTCTCTCTTTCACTGTCTCTTTCTCCATAGGATTTAGCTGAGGAGGGTTTTGGTTTCTGTTTTCCTCTTTTCTTTTGGACACATCTGCTTCTTTGATCCCACCAATATCACACATTTTTATTTAGTGTAGTTTTATAATATTTTTAATATTTGTTTCTCTCTGGTCTTCCTTTTAATAGACTTTTTGACTGTTCTAAATTATTTAATTAAAAGTATAAAATCATTTCATTGATAGAAAATAACCCATTGGTATTGTGATATGAAAGTTTCATAAACCTGAGGATAAGATAGAGTTACTGATGCCTTTCTAATATCAATCTTATTGACCTCAAACAAGTTTTTTGTTTGTTGTTTTTAAGCAATAATGAAGGTATCAATTCTGGAAGCAACTTTATACCTTGTCTGGTCATTGTTACTGAACAGATTTTCAGGCTTTTCCAGTCATTATTCCAGTGAACTCTCGAAGTTCAATAGAGTTCTACAAGCCTGTGGGTTAGATGGGGAACTTCCTAAATAGAAAGTCTTAGAGATATGAGAGGATATGGGCAGCAGACCAAGTGGGACCTTCTCTGAGTTTCCATACAGAGTGTTAGGACTCCCAGCTGTCACTGTGTAAATTGATGAGCCAGAGGTCAAAGGTCTTAACTTTCTTGACCTTCTACTGCTCATGTTACAAGAACTCTTCACTAAACTTCTAAGAAGTCTTAAGTTCTATTCTAAAATGGTAGCTATTCATACTACCTTTA
>NW_005871059.1:1820811-1822358 GCF_000147115.1 Myotis lucifugus | reverse complement strand
AAAATCAGTATTTCAGAATTTAGCATAAATATAATCAAATTTACATACTTTCAGTCAGTTTTAGCTACTTATATCTGAGTGTGTATGTTTAATTTCATTATAAAAGACTATTTTTGCACAGATCTCAATTGATCTTTTAGTGTTGAGACAAGAGACATGTAAATTAATCCTTCCCCCCTTCCTCCTAAGTAACATTTGTGGGGTTTTATATGCTAAGCAACACTCAATATGTTAGTTTATGTTAGCTTTTTACAATCTTCCCTATATTCCTATAAGCAAGTGTTATGATCATTTACAGATGAGGAAACAGATGAGGCACCGAGTGGTTCAGTGACTTGTCCAAGGCTACAAAAACAGGCATTCAGACCACAAGTCATGTATATATAGGAGAAAAGAAAGTAATCATAGATAGTTGGTATAATCAGTTGAATTAATTCAGAGCACATCATGAAACAGGATTATAATATTTGATGTTTTAAGAGCCAAAATTTGAGGTAATAACTCAAATCTCAAAAAATAAGGATAGTAAATTAAAATATAGTCTAAATGTATAATAAAATACTATATAGCCATTAGGAGTAATTAAGTAGCTATATGTTTCATGACATGGAAAGAAAGTATATGACTTATTGAAAGAAGAAAAAAACAGATTACAGAACAAGTAGAGTGTTAACTTATTTGTGTAAAATTGAATGTATGTGTGTGGATACAGAAAGAAGTACCTGGAAATATGTTCACTACTAATATTATTTAGGGATGTTGAGATTTCATCTAAGCTTTGCTTTGTACCTTTGAGTAATATATGAACTTATTTTTACTGTAATTATATATCAGTTTTATACAAATAAAGCTATATAATAAATAATGTAGAAAAGTATAATGGAAAGTGGACTCAGAGTGTTGCTGTCTAGGTCTTGGTGCTAGCTTTGGTATGACCTTGCTAGTCTTATTTTTGAAAGATTATATTTCATTAATTCAGAAGGACTTAGTTACCCATGGCACTGGACCACCAGCATGGACTGACCTAGAAAACTGGGACAAGAACCAAAGACTTATCTCAAGAGCTCCTCTTCCTCATTTCTTTTTCCTTTCCTTTTCTTTAACCTGCTATGCTGACAGTGAATCTTGGCTACACAGATAAGCAGAATTTAACCACTGTAGCCAAAAGAAAAGATTGGCAAAAGACAGGATTGTGGTCATTGTGGTTAGAACCCCACATCTGGTATCCTCGTGGTAGATGCATAGTTGGAGAGTAAGTTTGTAGGACAGTACGAGGAAGAAGTGCATAATGAGGCCTGGCATATCCACACACACAGGACCAACTCTGGCTAGAAATCTTTATATAGTGAAGATAATAAAGTGAATGCACAAGAAAATACCAGTTAGATCCAGGAAGTTCTCAGTACCCAGAGATATGTCAGAAAGAGCTATTAGAGAATTATAACCAAATGTGCTTTTAAAAATCCTCACCTTGGGATATTTTTTCATTGATTTTTAGAGAGAGTGAAAGGGATGGGGAGAGACACACACGGAGAGAAACATTGATT
>NW_005871059.1:1623278-1818886 GCF_000147115.1 Myotis lucifugus | reverse complement strand
GTGTTTCTCCTCTGTTTGTCTCTTGTTAGGACATTTGTCAATAGATTTAAGACTTACTCAGTTGTAGAAGGTCTAACTGATTACCCACTTCCTTAAAATCCCACATATCCAGGGCAATCTTCTCATCTCAAGATCCTTAATTTAATTACATTTCTGAAGACCCTTTTCCTAAATAAGGTAACATCTACAAATTCCAGGGATCATAATTTTATATCCTAATACCAACTTACTACACCACCTGAAGTGTACCCCCTTTCAAACTTGAAATTCTCCTCCAATTGAGAGATGATAACATAACTTGGTAGAATTGCAAGCTCTCTCAGTGAAAAGAAAAGATGCGCTGTGGAAAGGTCAGGACAGACCTTATGCTTTGGTATAATCTGACAGTAATTGCAAATATTGGGAAACCAAGAGATGTTTTGAAGGTATGGAGACTTGAAAAGCTCAGCAAGAATCTTAGAGACAGATACATTCCTGAGAAGGCTCCTGGGATTTCATGGGTAGCTGACAACTTGTTTCATGGAATGCAACTTGTTTCTGATAGAGCTGTGATACCATATGAGTTTATTTTTCACTGTAGGCAGCAAATGATAAGTTTATTAGATCCTGTCACTAATTCCTAAGTGAGTGGTTTGACAAACATCCTAAATCAGTTATACCTTTTCATACACTATCAGTGATGGCGAACCTTTTGAGCTCAGCGTGTCAGCATTTTGAAAAAACCTAACTTAACACTGGTGCCTTATCACATATAGAAATTTTTGATATTTGCAACCATAGTAAAACAAAGATTTATATTTTTGATATTTATTTTATATATTTAAATGCCATTTAACAGAAAAATCAACCAAAAAAATGAGTTCACGTGTCACCTCTGACACGCATGTCATAGGTTCGCCATCACTATAATAGTGGAAAGCTAAGTTGAGAAACATTTTTATAGAAACCAGAGTTCAGTTGATACCTTCAAGCACATCCTCATAGAGCTCTCAGGTAACCATATATGCAACCAGTATTCACTGTTTTCACTTAACATCTTTGTTATTCACTGACAAACTTCACCAAGTGTATGATATTCTAAAGCCAATAATATAATTTTTAAAACGTAGTAACTGAGAAATGTTATACACTGTTTCTCATTGCTTTCTCTGGAAACTAATTATGAATTAGCAGCATCTCATAGTATTAGGTCACTGGCTATGCTCAGTCATAAATAGACTTTAAATTAGCTCAAGCATAGGATATTAAATCACATCAAAGACTTACTTTAATATGGCGTTAACAATTAAAGTCACAGCTGAATCTAGTTTGACTGTTGTTTAAGGCACCCAGTGGTAGTGGCAATAGACTGTGGAGTCCCTAAGATTTTTAGGCCACATTCTTTGCTTGAATGACCCTCCACATTTGCTAAGATAAAACTACAGTACTTCATTTAATTTTTCTACAATAGATAATGCTTTGATCTGCTGGGAACCCAGTTAGTTGCATTTAATCTGTTACTTTTTAAAAAAAAAAATTTAAACCACCTTTCTCCAAAGAGATTTTGAAATGATTTATAGTATTAAAACATGTTTAAGAAACAGAATCTGATCTATTTTAACAAAAAAGTAAAAACAAACAAGGACTTAGAAATATAAGAAGAGCTGGGATTATACTATTATTTTAAGAGCTGTGTATTTAGTTTTGAGCTTCTTGACAAAAGGAGCCCTGTCACATTGTGATAATGGTATGAGGTAGCTACTGCTTTTGGCCAGCTTCTCTTCTCTTAGAAGACCCTGCCCTTTGGCCACAAATGACCTGGTTTGGCTCCTCACAATGCCCCATGTCTCTAATAACAACGATAAGGTCAAGAAATGAGACTGTAACCCAAGTAAGGCAAGTCAGAGCTCATCCTTGGCATTGTTTACTTTGACACTGGAAAAGGACAGCTGGTTTTTTGTTTTTATTTTCCATTGAGATATTCAATTGGTGCTTCAGAAGCAGAATCCAGACACTTGGGGGCAACTGTTTCCTTTAGGAGGGTAACATATGAACAGACAAAGACAGACCAAGATTTAAAAGACAGAGAGAAAAGAGAGCGGGAATGATACAGAGACAGAAGCAGTGAGGAAGAGTGAGAAGGTACTAGCTGAGAAGCCACGCATTTCACTTCCTTGAGACAGATTCTTGGAGCCAGTCTGCCAATTCTGTGAGCTGCCTCAGTGACTTCAGCTTGGTCAAACCAATAAATCCCACCTCCTTTTTTAAATATAACGGTCCATTTTTATTTAATTAGCATATGATTTCAATCATTATATCTTAATACATTTCTCTGACAGAGCGTTCCTCCCTTTTTCTTCTTTTTTAAAAATTTTATCTTTATTGTGGAAACTATTACAGATGTCCCCTTCCTGCCCTCCTTTTGTGCTAAAGTTAGCCCGTATTTGACATAAATTACTTACAAACGAAAAAGCCCCAGTTGATGTCATTGTATGGTTCTCATTTCTAATGGAGAATTTGTTCCATTTGAGGAGGCATTCCCTCCTGGCATTGAATGCTAGGAGACACTGAAGTATTTTTTCTAGGGGACCCTCACTGGAGGAGGGGACTTGAAGGAAACACTGCACAAATTGCCCCACTGTAATTTTGCAACTGTAAAAAAGGTTATTAGTTTAAATAAGATGTGAAAGTTTCTTTTTATATTTCTTGCAAAACAATAGTTGGACTTCTTTAGTGTTTTTTCAAAGTTTTTTTTTCTTTTCTTCTTTTCAGTAAGGATCTCCAAAGTGAAGGTATATCAGATAACACTTAAAAGCAAAAAACAAAAACCTCAAAAAGGTGTCTTGCTTCATGAAGAGCCATTTTAGAACAGTCATCAAATTTAGAAAATTATACATGGGTCTGTTTTAAACATCCGATCTCAAGTGAGATGTGTTTGTTGTTCACTTGGAGGCCCTGGATGTGGGAGAAGCATTGCTGCTGTTCTGCCATGAAGAGATCACAGTCAGACTCCATCTTTGCCTTTAAGTTGCCATCCTATGTTACTAAGGAACTGCTTCAAAGGAGAGTCTTCACAAAGAGCTTTATTTATTTTTTTTCCTTGAAAATTGTGTGAATTCACTCAAGCTCTCACACATATTTATTTAGTTAATGTTCTGTTTTTTTCCCCACCATAAACTATAGACAGTTTGGGGCCTAAAATACCTGATGTGATCCCTGAGAAATATCAGACTCTGAATAGAACTACACCTAAGAGACACAACAAGATAAGAGCTCAGAAATGTTCCTCCAAAAGGTATTTCTTGCATCACTCAACACCACAGTGATTCATGTTAAAATGTCACAGAAGCCTGAAGACCCACAGCAGAAAAATTATATGTAAAAAGTTATTTCCAAATGAATTGCTTTAGAAAATACTGTCATTTGAATAGGGCTTAGGAAAATTCTCTTGTATGCTCAGAATGTAGGATTCTCTTAGGTAATTGTGTTGGTTATATATGTGAATTTTGACTATAGAATAATGAGGAATATTTTATAATAAATGACTAATAGACTAAATCTTATTAACTTATACAGGTGTATCTAGTCAAGTATATCAATGTTGAGTGGTGTTCTTATGAATATTCATAAAGTAGATTATTTTTAAATAGATATTATTAGTTCATAAATTTTCAAATTATCACAAGTCACAATTTTATTGCATACATGCAAATTTATAAAAAGTTCTTGTCTTTGCATTTAAACAAAAAGATTTTTTTATTGACTTTTAGAGAGAGAGAGAGAAACATTGATGTGAGAGCAAAACATCCACCAGCTGCCTGCTTCATGATTGAGCCTGCATCTGGGGCATGTGTCCTGACCAGGAATCAAACCAACAACCTTTCCATGTATGGGACAATGCCCAACCAACTGAGCCACACCAGCCAGGGCTAGTCTTTGCTTTTTTATGGAAACACTAGAGGCCCAGTGCACAAAATTCGTGCACAGGTAGGGTCCCTAGGCCTGGCCAGCGATCAGGGCTGATCAGATTCCTCGCCTCCCCACCTCCCTGCCCACCTCCTCCTTCCCTCTTTCCCTCAGCACCCTACCACTGCCCACCCACCATGTTCCACACCACCCCCTGATGGTCAGTGCATGTTATAGCAAGTGATTGAACTCCTGGTCTGCCAGTTGAACTCCCAAGGGGACACTTTGCATATTAGCCATATATCTATATCTATAAATAGATAGATATAGATGATATAGATATAGATATAGATATAGATATAGATATAGATATAGATATAGATATTTGGCATACATATGTTTTGGCAACTAAAACATTAGTAATAAAAATTGTGACTAAATTCATTACAAATATTTCTGGACCCCCATTAGTTGTTAAAAGAATGTACGATTCTATTCTAGTCATTCCCTAAAATGCTTGGTTATAAGAAAAATTGCCACTTACCCACCATAAATTTCATTTACACTAAAATGAAATGATGTCCTGGTGATTTAAGAACATGTGTTACCAGAGTTCACCTTTATAAAATATTCCTTGTCAAGGTAATAAGGCACAAATTACTCATTAGTAAAATCAAGTTTTCTACTTTTTAAAAACTGACAATACCATGTTACTTAGATCTTGTTATAGATCTATACATCATTACATCTCGCCAAGACACTAAAAAGCTTTCTTTATGGTTTATATTTTACCTGACGAGTCAGAAAATAGTCATATTAATAATAGCTTACAAGTATAGTCTCAAAATAAATGGGCACCATGTGGACATTTAAATCATGGCATCTATTTAGTTTGGGTGCTTAACAAAGTATAGCTCTTTTACTAAACTCTGCCGCCAATGTTGAACAATGTTATTTGTATGTAGAATTTTCATTTAGCTAAAATATTTTGGTTGTTTATATTCTGACTAGAGACCCAGTACACGAAATTCATGCACTGGGTTGGGGGGGCGGTCCCTCAGCCCGGCCTGAACCCTCTCGCAGTCCGGGAGCCCTTGGGGGATGTCCAGCTGACAGTTTAGGCATGCTCCCAGCCGGACATCCTTAGCACTGCCATGGAGGCGGGAGAGGCTCCTGCCACCGCCGCTGCGCTGGCCAGCCATGAGCCCGGCTTCTGACTGAGCGGTGCTCGCCCTGTGGGAGTGCATTGACCACCAGGGGGCAGCTCCTGAGTTGAGGATCTGCCCCCTGGTGGTCAGTGTGCATCATAGTGACTGGTCATTCCACAATTAGGTTGATTTGCACATTAGTCTTTTAGTATATAGGATTCATAGTTGAAGTAGATTTGGTTATATGGCATCTTTTATTACCATGTTTACATGCCTTAATATAATATTGTTCAGAATCAATTGTCATAAAATTAATTAGAACTGTTCTTTACCTTGCACAGCATCTATCCAAGGCATAAATTAGCTATGTCTTAAGTTGCCCAATCAAAAAGATAACAGTTCCTAAAAGCTTTAAATTCTCTGAAAAAATACACTGGATTTCATGTTATAATGCAAAAGGTCTGAATAAAAATATATATTCATGAACAATTTCTTACTTCAGTGTGCCATCATTATAATGTTACACACCATTTCTTTGACTGATATAGTTCTCAAGGTAACATTAAAATTCAATATGTTCTCAGTAAAATATTTTTTACTTTGTGATCTGTGAACCCTTTAAGTCCTTTAATAAAAAAACACATAAATTTCTGATATCTCTCTCTCTCTCTCTCTCTCTCTCTCTCTCTCTCTCTCTCTCTCCCTCTCTCTTTCTCTCCTTGTGTGTCTCTGTGTGTGGAACTCTATAAATAAAAATAGAATAATAAAAATGAAGCTAATAATGAGTTAAATCTAAAATTTTGTATTAAGGAGTTGAAAACAAGGCAAGAAAACTAAGAATATGTATGAATTACATATAATAATATAGTGGTAATAATGGGGTATGGGTAGAAGGATATGGGAATAAATCCATTAGGTTATCCTAAAATAAGAAAATTAAGCAAAATAATAGTCTCAGCCTCTTGCAGATTAATTAAAGAGTGGGAATCGTGCCAGTGTTAGAGACAACAGTACTATAATCTTGTTTTGAAAGCAATGGCAATGGACCATTTGTCCTGTTGGTTTTACCTTGGGCTGGTGCCCAGAATGGACAATTAATAAAATATTCTAGTTATGGCACTGGCAACATTATCTTGCTGCTGTTAACAAAGTGTCACCAACAACTGTGTGCACAGATCTGATTCTAAGTTTAAATGAAGTGAAAACACAATCAATAAAGGAATGCAATTGTGAAGAAACAAATCAGCAGACAAGGGAAAGGAGCCTGATCTTTGCTCTCTCCTGGGTGTATAGGTTGAGTGAAAGCACAAGCCAACCTGGATAGTTTCATAATAAGGACCATGTTTACAATAAAATACCCAGATGATATCTGGGTATGACTGGGTCAGTAAGGCAGGTTATTGATAGGACTGCAAACAACTGGATATTTGGAGATTCATATACACTTGTCTTTATAAATACACAGGTAAAATAGTCTAGGTAAGTGTATGTTTCAGTTCTCAATAATAACAAAATATATGGTACATTCTGTCCTATCCCAGTTCTAATATTTCTAAATTAGAACTAGTATTTGATATTTTCTCTGTTTCTCTAAGTATTTCTGAAGAACAAATAACCACAAATAAATTAGATTTTTTAAATAACAAATTCTTTAATATTTTACCTTTCTATGATTTTATCCTAATTGATCTTTATTCTCCCCAAAATGTTATACTAATAGTAATATTATCATTATAAATAATGTACTTTATAATAAAATTCAGATAATTAAATGATTTACTGTATTATATTATTTGGTGCAACAAATTTTATTTTTCTTTTGTTCTTTCTTTAATAGAGAGTATTATAGTGGTTTATTTCTGAAAATTCTTATACTCTACAATGTTAGCCACAATTGGGTCAACTTAGTCTCTTTCAAAATCAGGAACCTGTCCAAGACCAATAAATCACTCCCATTCTTTTAGTCACACTACATAAACACTAGGGAAATGTTGACAGCTCAACCTCTGTCTTTCAGAGCTCTTTCAGTCACAAAAAATAAATAAATACACTGAATAGAGTCTAAACAATATGATTGTAAATTTCTGGTACAGACCCTTTTGTTTCTATCACACTAAATCTTAGAGTTTTTATATAGCATGATGGTTCTATACAGTAATTGAAAGTTTGATGAATATGGTGAATTTCGGTAAAAATCTAATTTCTTTTCTATATTGTTTTACATTTGAAAATAAAGACTTAAAAGTGTTAACTGGCAAATAATACCCTTTTTTGTTTTTCTTTCTAATGTAAAATTGAGATATACTCCCCTGTAATCTATGTAATTTTTATAATGTTGTAAACATTTTTATGTTTGCTTATCAAGCTTACCATTCATATGAATACCCATACCTCATATGCAAATGAGAATACAAAATTCTGAAGATTTTAGTTATATTACCCCACTGAATCCCAGTGGAGGGTGTGCAAGAGGTAACCAATCAATGATTCTCTATCATAATTGATGTTTCTATCTCTCTTTCCCTTTCTCTTACTCTCTGAAATAAATAAAAAAAACATTTTTTTAAAAAAGGAGGTCAGAAACACGAACATATACCCATATATAGAAAATAGTAGATAGGCAACAACTAAATTAGCCACTGAACCGTGGCACCATTATTTAATGATTAGACTACTCTTCTGGAGATTTGGTTATGTCAAAAGCCCAGCCAGTGTGGCTTGGTGGTTAAGCATTGACCTATGAACCAGGTGGTCACAGTTCCATTCCCAGTCAGGTCACATGCCCGGTCAGGGCTAGCCAGATTGCTAGCTGGATCCCAGTGGAGGGTGTGCAAGAGGTAACCAATCAATGATTCTCTATCATAATTGATGTTTCTATCTCTCTTTCCCTTTCTCTTACTCTCTGAAATAAATAAAAAAACATTTTTTAAAAAAAGGAGATCAGAAATACGAACATATACCCATATATAGAAAATAGTAGATAGGCAACAACTAAATTAGCCACTGAACTGTGGCCCCATTATTTAATGATTTTGATGAGCTGTGTATCCATTCAGATATCTTAGATAGTAGAGATAATATAGTCCTCCCAAGTAGTGTGCTCTACTTATATACCAACATGGCATCCTTTCAAAGTAACTCAATTTTAAAAATAAGATTTATTAAAAAACCCATAGTTCATAACAAGGGCTTAAAGATAAGTTGCAAATTTTTAAAACTAGCCTCTCTCCCTACCTTAATGTAATCATTTTAATATAAATTTTATTAAGAAGCCTAATGAGACTGCAGAAAAATAACACTCTTGAAAATCCTATATAATAAAAGGCTAATATGCAAATCAACCAAACGGCAGAATGACTGGTCGCTATGATGCGCACTTACCACCAGGGAGCAGACGCTTAACGCAGGAGCTTCCCTCTGGTGGTCAGTGCGCTTCCACAGGGGGAACACTGCTCAGCCAGAAGCCGGGTTCAAGGTTAGCGAGTGCAGCGGCCGTGGCAGGAGCCTTTCCTGACTCCGCGGCAGTGCTAAGAATGTCCGACTGCCAGCTTAGACCCGCTCCCACTGGGGAGCGGGCCTAAGCCATCAGTTCGACATCCCCCGAGGGCTCCCAGACTGCGAGAGGATGCAGGCCGGGCCGAGGGACCCCCGAGTGCACGAATTTCTTGCACTGGGCCTCTAATATACAATAATATCAAATCTTCAGAAAAATTAAGAGGGTTTTTTTTCCTCAACTACATTATTTTGCTTGATTACTTCATGCACTGTTTATTTTAACCATATGTTCTTAATTGGTTGAAATAATGAAAACACCTTCTGATGATGTAAAGAGGTAAATTCCTATGTCCCATTTAACTAATAGCAGTACTTTTAGCAATTGTGTGACAAACAAAGGACATTTTTTTCCTATATACAAAAGCTATGTTTTTATTCACAGATTATTGTTACCTTCCAAGATACTAAGTTCAAGTATTTAGTTTATCCTCTTGAAATATTCCCACTGAAATTAGGTGGAGTTCTGATTGATTTAACTCTGAATAGTGTGGCTCACTGTAACACAGGCAGTTGAAAATTTATATGAAATACTGTAATTGAAATTGGAATGGGTCACACCCATAATGCTCACTAGAAAACAACATAATTAAAACCACACTGATATATCATATGACCTAGACCTAAATGGAGTCAGTCTTGGACTATTCAGCAGGGCCTGTTTATCTTTGTCTTTTAATATTTTTGCTCATCCTTCTTTAACACTGGGAAGAAAAGCAAATGGCTTATTTTTTTTGGAAACCATCCAAACATCTGTATGTTGGTTTCTTATCTCCTAACCATCCAACTAGAGTATAGGCCATTTCCTTACACATGTGGAACTCTGTACACAGATTGTACAAAGTGGGGCAAAAACTCATTTAACTTAGAGAATTTGTTTATATGTCTTCAGAACAAATGTCATTTCCAAATTTTGTATATTTGAGTTTAAATTTTTATTTTTTCCTCATGATTTCTAATTTTAATGATTGTTTATTTTTAAATTAAAATATTTATTTTATAGCTGATAATAATGAAGATATTTCAACTGTTCTTATTTTTTAAATATATATTTTATTGAGGAAGGGAAAGGGAGAGAGAGATAGAAACATCAATGATGAGAGAGAATCATTGATCAGCTGCCTCCTGCATGCCCCCTATTGGGATAGAGCCCGCAAACAACCTGGGCATGTGCCCTGACCGAGAATTGAACCATGACCTCCTGGTTCATACTAGTAGGTGGATGCTCAACCACTGAGCCATGCTGGCTGGGCTCCTGTACCCTCCTAATAACCATGTTATTAGTTCTTTGGTAAATAAACCTTTTCAAATTATTCCAATGTGAGTATACCATTGATTTTCTGTAAGAACCTTAAATGACATGACAGCTAATCTAAAGCATCTTGTCTCAGTTGTCTCTTGCATATATTATGGTTAATAATAACAATAAAATTCTGAGTAATTACTACTAATAAAGTACTATGAATATGTTACACAATCATAGATATTACATTATTTGCTATTTTAACAACTCTGTGAAGTAGGTGTGCTGTCTCCATATTGTAGATGAGAAAACCAAGACTCAGACATGTTATGCAGTCAGTAAGTTGCAGAGCCAGCCTGGCTCCAGTATCTGTACTTTGAAATACAGATATAGTACTGGCTCCAACAAGAGGAACCAAGATGAGTAAGCCTTCTCTCTGCCTTTAGGGAGAGTAGCATCTATTTGATAAAATAGTCATTAATTAGCTAATTAATTAATTGTGTAAATTTGCATATGTAGACCCACACATACCTATAAAAAACTTATGATTAAGGCAATGAATGATCCGTATCTTGGGCAGACAGATGCTAGAAGAGTTTCAAAAAGTGTGTGTGTGTGTGTGTGTTCTTCAAACAAAAAATGTATTAGTTGGTATGGAAGAAATCTACTTGAAAACTTTCCAGCGGTCCATCAAAACAGGTTATAACGTTGAGAAGTTGCTTGATGAAAAGCAACATTTATTTGAGCAGGTGCCTATAGTGGGAAGTTTAAGCCATTCTCTGCACACAGTGGAAAATGGCTCAGCAAATTTAAAGCATGAAAATCAAAGTTATGATTACATTCTATTTCCATTTCATCTTACTTTACCGTGCATGCTTATTATTTTATGTTGTTTATCCAGCCTATTACCTATTCCCTCTAGTTCCTAGGTCACTGGAATGGCATTTCCCCATTAGAGCATTACAACCTCACACCCTATAATTGGCTAGAGCATTAGAGATTGTGGTTATGGGAACAGAAAATTCTTCCTTCAATAGAAATGCAGAATTGTCATGATGCTATTTACTTTTATCCATTCAAGCATTATTTGGGCTTATAAGGTTATTATTTTTTAAGTTTCTTTAACATTTTAGAAATATGAGGTGTTTGCTATAAATTGGGCTGGCTAAAGACCATTAGACAGAGATGATTACAACTTGGAGGAGTGCCAGACACTATCAATCCAGACACTTTTGTTTTAAAAGAATCTTTAAACATAATTTATAGTTCACAGAGCAGTTGTTTTCACATAGGAGAAGGCACTGCCAAAGTCATTTCAAAGATAACACACATTTTTTTACAGAAAATTAGAGGAGAAATGTTCTTTGTGTTCTGAATTTTCATTTTATTTTAAAATGCAAAAATATGCTTCTGTATGATAACTCATTTATGATTTGGCATTTCTGTCATCAATAGTTTGTAAAAATTAAGAATGGAAGTTGGCTTATTTAGTTCAGGGAAAATTTTGAATCTTTTCTAAAGACAACAGAACTGAAAACAAAGTTGAAAATCTTTCCATCCCCAAAGTACATCTCTTAGGAGCAGAAATCTAGGCATGTTAGCTTTTCCTTGGTAATCTTGTTGATAATAACTCTCAACCACTGGCTGGAGACTGGATTTAAGTTCTACCTCATTTTTTATTAACATGCTGGGTTCCTTTGGGTAAGTTTAATCACATGGACCCCAATTTATTTATATAATGAGGAATATCTTTTAGATCAGTGATAAAAATACTTTCTAGGCCAGTGATGGCAAACCTATGACACGCGTGTCAGAGGTGACACGCGAACTCATTTTTTTGGTTGATTTTTCTTTGTTAAATGGCATTTAAATATATAAAATAAATATCAAAAAGATAAGTCTTTGTTTTACTATGGTTGCAAATATCAAAAAATTTCTATATGTGACACGGCACCAGAGTTAAGTTAGGGTTTTTCAAAATGCTGACACGCCGAGCTCATAAGGTTCGCCATCACTGCTCTAGGCTGTGTCTTCCTTGTTCCTCCACCCCTGTGGCCAATAGGCTTGATTGTCACACCTTTCCTTGCTGACCCCAGAGTGTTCTCAGAATCCTTCTCAACTTGATGTGCAAAAAAACCCACCCAACTATCAGTTGATTGGAGCTGGTGTGTGAGGTGAAGCTAATTCACCGTTCAGGGCCTGACATATTAATTTCTGAATCCCAAATGTGCTGCACATACTGTGTCACATGTATGGCAGAAAAATAAACAAAAAGAGAAAAAAATGAAAAGTCTCAAATTAAAGTTCTTTATGGATAACGAACTGCTTTGAGTTAATCCTATTCTAAACCAACTGATTTCTCAATTTTTACTAAGAAGCAAAATCACCAGGGAGGATTTTTAGAAATAGCAATGCCCAGGCCTCATCCCTGGAGATTCTGATTCAGTTGTTCTGGGGTGGAACCCAAGTACCGCTTTATTTTTTAAAATAATCTAATGTGTAGACAAGGTTTGATGACCATTGAACTGGAGACAGCAAGACAGTAGCACTGAACACCACTCCTTCCAGATAAGCCTAAAAAGAGGAAGAGGGGAGTGACAGAGGGGCCAGTGCAATTTGCTGTAGTATGTCTTCGTGTAGGAGGTAGGGATATTTTGTTGGCCTTTAATGATTAAGCAGAATCTAAATAAGTATTGAGGAAAGGAAGGAGAAAATTAAAAATTTCAGGATGAGAAAGCAGAATAGATAAAAAGCACAGAAATGAAAAGCATTGTCGAAAGTAGAGGAGATACAGAGACTGTTCCACATTGGGGCTGTGAGAAACTAGAGTGGTTCAGTGTATGGAGCTATTGAAATTGGCCAGCTTTTATCTCTTTAGTGTCCCTTAAACAGTTCTATACACCTGCAATTAGAAGCATTACAAAAGTCTTCAATCTAGGTTTTAGTGACTGAATAAAGAACTCTACTATTTTTAAACAGAAAGTAATTCAAGCATTGGTGCTGAGGCCCTTCATCTAGTAGGAAATGCTGGTAGCCGGAATCTGTCCTTTCTTGTTTCAACCCCGAAAGAAGTGTCAATTTTTCTGAAAATGTTTTCCTATAAAAACAGTGTTAGGCTTTCACAACCCTTGGAAAATATGTAACTTAGCATCAATGTTGGAGGAAATCTACACTGTAATGGTTACTTTTTCTCTTTATAACAATATTGAGCTCATTGGAGCAGAAAATGAAAGAGTTTATACATCATCATGTCATTATAAAGTACCTCGCATAGAGCTTTATAGTGTGTGGGTATTCAGTATAGTCTGAAATTAACAAAACAACACCAGTTTATGGTCCCTCTTCTTTGTTTCCCAATGATTGCCCTTTTTTTCTGCATTTGAGTTTTTGTAGCAGTGTTTCTCCTCATTAAGGCCTTTTTGGGGTTTTTTCTTATATTTTCACAGCACAACACATTCACCCAGCAAGCTTCTCAATTCAGAATGCATTTCTAAAGTTATATGGAAGATAATGGGAGCTCATAAATAACTCGAAACTCGAAAATTCACTTAGCATGAGGTAAAAGTTAATAGATATAACTAGGCCTTGAAAAAGGAGCTTTCCATGCAATTTCTTTGCTATTTAACTTTGAGTTTTGTAGGGAGCTAAAAATAACCCATGCACACCTGTGTTATTGGTGACACTTCATACTAGACTTTAGTCTGTACTATTTCTACTTCAGTGTTGATAACCAGGCAGTGTTTACATTTATCTGGTAGATGCATGTATCAGAGTATTTAAGTATGCAAGTAAAACCAAGTAATAACTTGGCTCTGTGTGTGTTTGTCATATCTCATTTCTGTTGACCTATATTAAAGTTTATTAATAAATAAAATAACAAAGCTACTAACCAGTTGAATAGACACTGATAGTTATGTTTCACTACAACTATAATTTATCTGTATCAGGCTAATTCCTGATATGTTCTGGTATCTACCCTTAGGGAAGGTGTCTCTGTCTCAAGTTCAAAGTTAAATCCTCAATTGATGTCAAATATGATCATTAGTTTTCCTTTCCAGAATTGATTAAGGACTAGATATGTGATCCAGTTCTAATCTGTGTGATGTGTGGGAAAGTCTGTTGTGAGAAGGTACGGAAAGAGGCTTCTGAAAAATACTCCTACAAATAAAAAAAATGCATATGAAGGAATATCTTCTCTTTTTCTGGGCATTATCTTACCTTCCTGCCATGCCTGGGAATATGACAGCCTGCTGGCAAGCATGAGGGGAATTGGCTAGAAGACAGCAAGACACACAGAAGATGACAAAGTCATTCTTTACTGTTTATTTTTAAATTTATTGAGGTGTAATTTAAACACAGCAAAAATGCGGGTGCAAAAACCTATGAATTTAGTCAAGATATAGAATAATTCTCTTACTCCTCTTTTTAATCAATCACCTTCCTCCACCCATGGCCCTTAGTAACCACTGATTTATTTTATGTCGTAGTTTTGCCATTTCCATTTCCAGAATATCATATAAATAGAATTATGCAGTTTACAGTCTTTTACTTTGAATTTTTTTCACTTAGCGTAATGGATTTGAGGTCCATCTATGTTGTTACGTAAGACACTAGCTTTTACTTCTTATTGCTGATTAATATTCCATTTTATGCACAGGGTCTTTGGTTCTTGATGGTATTCATGCACAGAATTAACAGATTGAAAGCCATCCTCATCTAGGACATGGTGATAAGTGGATAATAGTTCCCTTTTAAGCTATTTTGGTATTTGTTATCCAACTCATTGGAGCTGATGTACCAGATTGATTCTTCCTACTATTAATGGTATCAAGTATCAAATTCAAATATAAGATGATGTATTTATTCTTGCTGGACATTTCACCTAAAATGAATTCATTTAAAGCAAGTTTGCCTAAAATTACTATCTATAACTCATTTAAATTCTGCCTTATTGGATTTTGGCACATCACAGTGGCTGTCAACATATAGTTTTGCCTTAACTTTTTTAATTTAATATGTGTGCTATTCTGTTGTGTTTATGCTGTTACAAGTTGAGGGAGAATACTTTCTATCAACTAAGCCAATATAATTATATAATATAGGTTATATATATAAAAATCTAGTCATAGTGTCTATTATTATTTTTTTCTCCTTTAGGCAATTTACCCTTCCAAACAGGGATAAGCTTGTTATTTTAATTGTTTCTAGCTTTTATTTATATATTTTTTCTACTTGAAATGTTTGTCCTTAATAATGTAGAGAACCAGCCTGGCTGGCATGGCTCAATGGTTGAGCATCGACCTATGAACCAGGAGGTCATGGTTTGATTCCCATTCAGGGTACATGTGGGTTGCGGGGCTAATCCCCAAAGTAAGGCGTGCAGGAGGCAGCCAATCAATGGCTCTCATCATTGATGTTTCTATCTCTCTCTTGCTCTCCCTTCCTCTCTGAAATCAATAAAAATATATATTAAAAATAATGTAGAGAACCAATCTAACTGAATTATTTTCCATACTGATGTTCAATTATTTCATCAAAATTTATTAATGATGGCACATTTCTAGAAAACAGCTATATTAATCCAAAACATAATAGGCAACATTTATTCACCATCAATTAAGGTGTTTATTCTTTGCTAAATATTTCACTTATATCCTCTCATTTATTTTTCACAATTATTATCTCAACTTCATGGATGAGAGAACTAAGCTTAAATCTTGTATCACCCAGAGTAACATGTCCTAACTTAATTTTTCTACACCCAAATTTGTATAATGTCATAAAAAATAATGTACAGTGATGTGTTTCCTTTTTGAAATGTGTTTCTTCTGGCTGTAAGGGGAGGGTTTCATTTTATTTCACTAATTCTTCAGTACTTTAAAAAAATAAACATGCCAATCCTCTACACTAAAACCCAATGGCTGAGTTCAGTATAAATGCTATAAATGTATCCATATGGTTGATTTCTGTATATGTTTTATATTTTGAAAATTGCTCTGCTAACAGAAGTAGTAGTAAAAACATAACCAACTTATTGTCAATTCATATGGGGGCCCCTTTGAACCTAACATTCTTCAATAACCCTGTATTCCTTATCAGTCACCTGAAATATAGTTATGTATTTCAATAGATACAATAGTTTTATACCTGTGCCCTGTCATTTGTTTGTCCTCTATCAAAAGGGTTAATCGAGGCAGCAAATAATATACTAAAAGCACATTGAAAAGACTGAAAGAGGCTTCTGTGATACTTTATAAAATCTACTTTACATCATGATTAAAGTACCATGAGGTGGTTTTCTAAATCGCCCATGAGTGTTTGAACAATGGCATCAATGCCCTTTCCTAGCAAGTCATAAAGCAGGTTGCCCTGGAGGGTTCCCTGGTATCCCTGCCCAATGGCTATTTTTCCCCTAATTTGCTTTTATAGTCAGTGAGTGTATTTAGTCATGTCTCCATTAATCATCTCCAGGGGAACCAGCCAACAAAGGTTATGATGTTCTGTTTTAGGATGTCAGGCCTGGTGTTTGCTTGAATACAACAATCTCTTAGACAATTAGCCATGGCAATTTCAAAGCTGGTGCGTGGAGGTCTTCCTTCAATTTAGGAAAGAACCCTGGGAAACTACAAGAAAGGCCACCAAGTAGGGGAATGTCTGTATTGGAGTTATGCTGAGTAAATGTGTGTAATGAATATGCAAGAAGGACTCATACTTCAAGAAACAATTGCTTCTGCCTCTGGCATCCATGTCTTTACATCTTTACTGTAAAGTAATAACATCAGACTCTGCTGCAGCTTTTTGGGCAAGAGCTGCAATAAACAAAGGGAATCCATCATTAGTAGGGGCTATCAGCCTATAGTTTTCAAATAGATGGTTGATTTCCCCAATCGACTGAAACAGGAATGGCACTCAGGGCAGAAATATGCATAGTGTATAGAACACTATTAGGAGACAACTGGCAAATGCATACTTTGGGAATCTCACTTTATTTCAAATCGATGTAATCTTGGCCAAACCCTTAGTTTCTCTGTGCCAAATCTTCCTTACCTTATATAACAAAAATAATACCCAGCTCATAGGTTTGTTAAGAAGACTAAATCAAATATTTCATGTAAAGTGCAAAGAACAGTGTCTGGCATATTATAGGCTCTCAATGGTAGCTACCATCATCTTTATTGTAGTATATACGAATTATAGTTCTATTATAGGATATTACTAGAAGCTTTTTATACCATTTAGATGCCAGCATTCATCAAATCATTTGAATTTCACAAACCAAAACACCTGGATGTCAAAACCCAAGTTAGTATCTTTGTGAACTAACTAGAATTTGCCAAGAAAAAGACTGGGTCATAAAATATGTTCAATACTTAAATGAAAGATACACAAATGCTATAACTCTACTCTGTATGTTATTAAGCATGATTATACAGTTTCTACATTTTTGTTTTAGTTGTTTAAAAACAATATTTGTTCTTATCTAGAATGTGCTATTTAAGAAACAAAAGAAACAGAAAATGAAACCAGAGCTGAGACTGATCCATTATAAGCATGACACCTTTTATTTAAAATTAAAGAAAGATTCTCTCTGCCAGGATTTTCTACTTCTTTCTATTTCTATTATTTCTTATATCTCTTTGCCCTTGAACTAAGAAAGCATAACCATCCATTCATATATAATATCAACCAGGCTATAGGTAGTATGTATAGAGTGCACATGAATACCCAACACTGCTGGAGGTGATTCACGTGCATTGTATCATGAGACCGTCATAAGTCTATGAGGTCTTATTGTTATCCCCACCTTATTGATAGGAAAACCGAGGCACGGAGAATGTGAGGGACTTGTTCCAGATCATGTAGCTAGTAAGCAAAAGGGCTAGGACTGAAACCCTACAGGGTATGCCCCTTACCACTGTGTCTCATTGCCTCCAAAACTGGCCATCCAGAGTATGGCCACAGTGCTATGCCCCACAAAATATAATCATCCATGTGGTGTGACTGATCATCTAACAATAACCTTACTGGTTATTTTATACAGAATTTAACTTTTCTCTATTCTAACTTCTTTCTAAATATGTTATTTTCCTATTGTTGAAAAGTGACCACTGTCATAAACACAAAGCATGAGAGTTACTTGTGTCTGATTTTCTTCTTGCCCACTGGTTTAGTGGTGACACTATCATGATCAGATGCTCAGTCAAAAGAAAGATTGGGCCCCTAATATATGAGTTTGAACTGTAAAATAATTGAATCAACTTTTTAACACACCTTAAGTTGAGTTCTATTCCATTGAGTTTTGTCACAGCTTGATGGGATGTACTTATCATTAAGATGCCTCCACTATTCTTAAGGAATTTCCTTTAAAACTGAATCACATTTCTTTGTTTTTCTTTTTAATTATCCCTGTTAGTTAATAGTTAAGCATTGAAGGAAGGGGGTTAATTTGGGAAAGAAACCGAAATTTATTTAAACAAAAATATGGAAGAAGACTATTTTAGTATTTTAGTGGAAAGGAATACGGAAGGAAGGGAGGGAAGGAGGGAGGAAGAAAGAAAGAACGAGAAAGAAAAGGAGAGAGAAACGAAGACTCTCTATGTGGTTATAGAATATTTTGAGTGCTATTGAATTGTAAGCATTAGAATACATGTGTAACCTCCAAAGATGACAGCTATAAAGGCAGCATTTATTTTGTTTTTTACTTATAGGCACTGTGTCAAAATCCTAAACTTCTGGATCTCCATGGAGGATAACAGGATGGTGAAGAAAAGGAGTTTGTTGGAATTTGGAATTCCATTCAAACCTAAGCTTGTGTCCCTCTTAGTTGATTTCCTAAGCAGCCAAATTCCCCATTTCTGCATACTGTTCCTCCTGGGACCCACTGCTCTGGGATTTGGGGCTGAAATCCAATTACAACTGTGGAGAGAGAATAGTTTTTAATAATAATGGAATCTTACTGTTATTATTCAAAGTTTACATCATCCTGGAACCAAAACGTTTTGTTGGTTACATAAGTCCTTCCATAAACCTGCATTATCTATCATTCTATTCCTAGATTCAAATAGAAAAAGTACCCACTTTTCTTTCAAGTTTATTTCTCACCTGCCTCAGCTAAGTCACCTCCTGAGCTCTATTCTTCACCATCCTCCTCTTTAGTCTCAGGAAAGAACTCATCAGATTGTGTTGTTCATGACAGAGTCAACATTACTAATTCTTCCTGAGCATTTCCAAACTGTGGCTTGTCTCCAAAGCCAGAAATGCATAATAACGTGATTTCTGTAGTTTCCTACATGATCCAATTTCAGGCATTTGGAGTATTCACATTTTATATCATTAAGAGGTCTTGTTAAACTTCTTTGTAATTAAAATAGCCCCTAAAATTATTTGTATGGTCAGTAATAGATAAATTATGTGGTCAATTAATGGTATTATAAACATGTGCTTATGTAACCTCCAGACCCAGAAATCTATCATAAATAAATAAAGCAGAATTTAAATCCTGTGAGAACAAATTACATGACTCCAGTTTCCCTGAGGAAACAGCTGTACTGAATCAGGTGGATTGATGAAGGCCAACTACACTTGGCCCTAAGAGTTGGCCTTAATTAGCATCCATGACTCTCACTAAAATTTACAAGGATCAACTTTCCGTGGACATAATGGTCCCTGCCTTTTTGTTATCTCATATCATGCTCATTGGCATCCACAAAGCACTTTAATATGTTCAGGATCTGTGTGTACAGCCTTGATAGCATCTTATCCTAAGGCTTTTTAGGTTTGTATGGTATTTTCTCAGATATACTGAACAGATTTCCATGAAACTCCTGGATTATTAAATGAGAATTTTCCTTGCTAGCTAGAGGTAATTTGAGTAAAATCCAACGGTAGAAAATTCTTATGTGTATTTTCACAGGCATTTATAGCAGATGCCAATTGCTAAAGGCAAGGTAATTTTATTTAGCAGAAATAGCCATTAGGGTCAGGTTTTTCAGAGCATCACATCACCTGAAATTTTATATGCATCTAAGCTCTGTGAAGTTTACATGGAAAGAACATCTCTGCAGACAGCTTCAGGAGATGCACAGGGGATCCATGAACCACAATAGTTGTGTTCTTTCCACTAATTGCCCCAACCCGGAAATTGCCACAGGGTGCTCAAGAGATTGGCGAGATCATTTGACAATCTGTAGATGGAAGTGAAAGCAAATTTTATAGAAACCAGTAGAAGTTATTCAGATTATTAAAATATATTAGGAATAACATTGACTTTGCCAGATAACTCAGAATTTAGTCATTATTAAGTTAATTGTTCTAAGGAAGTTAAAGATTTTCTGGTTTGAAAGGAAGTGGCAGTGACTCAAACTGTGCCAAATGGGTCAACATTTAATAGTCATATCTCATTTACTTATGCATTTGGAGCCACTTTTGATACCTATTTAACCTGAGTAAATGCCTCAGTGGTTGAGCGTTGACCTATGAACCAGGAGGTCATGCTTTGATTCCTGGTCAAGGTACATGCCCTGGTTGTGGGCTCAATTACCAGGAATGGGCATGCAGGAGGCAGCTGATCAATGATTCTCATTATGGAATTTTCTATCTCTCTCTCCCTCTCCCTCCCTCTCTAAAATCAATAAAAAAAATTACAAAAAAAGAATAAGATTAGCCATAGAATATTTCTTATTCTGACTAGATCTGAACATAGCTGTTAATTTTGATAAAATTATATTGCAAAAACCATAGAAAAACTTGAAAATATATTTAAATGAAAAATAAGGCATCAAAGCATAACTGCTCTTAATATATTGGTATATACTCAAGCATCTTGGTATGCACATAAGAATGCATATATAAGTATATATGCATTACAATATATAAATTATACAACTATAAAAATAATAGGTAACTAAATATATAATATAAAATATGACATAATGAAGCTTTTATTTTTCTTAAATACTGGGGATGGAGCCTGCAACCCGGGCATGTACCCTGACCAGGAATCGAACCAGTGACCTCAATGCTCAATCCACTGAGCCACACTGGCTGAGCAATAAAGCTTTTAAATAAAAACTATATTCTACAACAATACAACTCACTATTTTTCATTCTAGCTTCTGATCTGTATTCATATTTTTACTTAATTGTAATCATAAAATTCATACCTCAATAACTACTTTAATAAAAATAATTATAACCACATTTCTATTGCTTAAGGCACAATTTTTTAATACACATAAATCTCAAAGTCATCCAAGAAGTGAAAAGCCATGGCATTTACATCAGAGGTGTTTTAGCCTTTTTGGGTGACAACTCAGTAGACTTATTTAAAAAAAGCAATAACGTAAAAAATTCCAAACATCTTACTTCCATATGGGAAGCAGCTGTTCTTTCTCGTGGTGGTGAAGGGAGTTTTGTGTGCTCTCTGCTCTATCTGGCCTGCTGGGGCCCTGATCAGTAAGATCTCACTCCCGCTCAGATGCATCTTTGAGTCGGTGATGATACAGATAACATTTATTGCAATTTATTCTGTGATACGTACTGTGCTATGCATTTTATAGTCATTATCTTATTTAATTCTCCGACTGCCATTTTAAAGATGAAGGGTCTCAGACATAGAAAGGTCACATATCTTACCCAGGGTCACATAAGTAATGAGTGGCAGAGCCAGGATTTTCATCTGCTGTTGCCAGAGCCCTTGATCACCAGTATGAGGTTATCCTGATAGCTACATTCCACTATTGATTGGGAGATTCATAATTGGATGTCTTTTGCTGAAACCCTCCATATCCTATTAATTGTCATCACTTCTTGGGGCAAATACTTCTGGCTTTCAGAAGATAGGCTCTCCCTGGAAAATCTATCATCCAACTCGCTGGAAAGTTCCGGACACACCGTTCCTTTTCTAACATATCCTCCTCATTTCTTGGCTCAGAACCTTGGATGAATTTCCTATCCAGAATCAATCATTACCTATTTCTACTTTATTTCTTTCCTCCAGAGCTGTAAGCTTTATGCCTAACCCCAAAATCAACCTGCATCTAGTTCTGTTATCTTCAGATTTTTATCCATTTGAGACATTTGAAAGATTCCCCTGGAATTACTAAAGCAATTCAACTCAAAATTCTTCCATATAGTGTTCCAGTTGCTCAGGTCAAAATTTTTGGAATCAAACCTGAATCTTCTTTTCCTCTCATACCCTACATCCAAAACATCAGCAAACCCTATAGATTTTACTTTCAATGTATTTTCAGGGCACAATATTTTAGAATGCAACCACTTCTTGCTTTTCTTCATTGCCATGACCCTGATCCAAGTCCCTAACATGCCTTTCCTCTTCCCTTGCCTCCCTATTCTCTGATCCACAAGAGGTCAGCGAACCCTATAGATTTTAGTTCTGTCAAATTGGGTCACCCTTCTGCTCAAAGCTTTCTAATGGCTTCCCATTTCAGAGCAAAAGCCAGACACCCATAAGGCCCTTCATGCTCTGTTCCCCACTTCCTCAGCACCCTATCAATCTCCCTCCATTCTGTGTGTCTATCCAAACTGGCCACCTAGACTTTCTCAAATAGACCAATCACCTTTATACCTCATGGACTTTGCAGTTGTTTTGCTCTGTGCCTGGGACATTTTTCTGACCAATAAGAGACATGACAATTCTTCATCTTATTGCACATCTTTGCTTATAAGTCATTTTTTCAAAGAGGTCATTTCTGCTCACTCTATATAAAATAGCAACTCTCAACCTCAGTGTTTTTTATTCTGCCTTTCTTTGTTTTATCTCCAGCCATGTTACCCAAACCTGACCTATAATTATTTATTCCTTTAATTGCATATTGGCCTTGCTACCAGAATACAATCTCAATAAGGACCGACTCTGCTGTGTTTACTGCTATATTGTCAGCTTAAAATAGAGTCTACCACATAGCAAATATATGTTGAATGCATGAATGGAATTCACTTCACTTTTGGGGGTATCATTGGTTTATTATGACATTCATTACTTTGGAAGTAGGGTGCCTAATAATGCAAGTCATTTTAAAAATAGTACATAAATATTTTTGAGGTTTCTTCCATGTTCTACCCATAACTCTCCTTAAGAAAACTGTGATAGCTTTTAAAGCTATTATGACGGACAAAATTCATTTTCCCCAAAGAGGGTCAAAATCTACTTGTTGTTTTATGGAACATTGCTACTTTCTCCTGAGACACATTTAATAAAAGCCACCAGGCAGAACAGAAAATGTCAACTAAAATAATTATGGATATCTTCACAAATTGAAAATTGATTAGAATTAAATATTCACCAGCCAGGTTGGCCTCTAATGATTATCATTTAGAAGATGAGACTAAGATCACATGTGTTTTTTTTAAGTACCCATATAAAAGATGACTTAAACCAAATACCAGCTAATATAAAAAGAAAGGAGGAGACATGGACTAATTGAAGGAAAACGATTTTTTTTTCTTTTTCGTGGCTTATTGTGACCAGGGCTGAACTGATCTATTTACAGTTTCCAGGGAAAGAAAATATTTTTTCTGACTTCAGCTGAAGAGAGATCCTGACAGAGCTTTCCTGCTCCCCATCTCCCGTGTCATCCGTGTTTGCTGGGAGAGGAATCTGGTGGTTTTCCAGCTAAGTGGTTACAGCTGTTTCCACAGCATCAGTCAGATGGAGTTTCTGCTCATGTTGACTTTGGCTGAAGTCTTCCCCTGGAGCCCAGCAGCATAAGAGCATTGGCTCTGAGGCCTGCAGCTCTGCACAAACATTCCAGTTTCTGAGTTCTTAACATTCACATTTGATGGATTCTTCTCTTAATTTCTCCTGGAGGGAAGTCAAAGACACTGGAGAGTCCCCTTTGCCCTGTGACAACCATGGTACCCCCCACCCCTGAACCCTTTTCCTTCTCTCTATATAGCTGAAAACCTGAAAAAATAATAACATGTACAAACGATGCCAATCGACGAAAATATGCATTCTTTTAGATATGTTTCAACACATTTTGACAGTTTTCTGAAATACCAGACTCCTTTGAAGACTTTAAAAATAAAAGGAGAAAAAGAGGCTGTAAAGTAAACCTTGAAACATTTGTGTCAAAAGGAACTATGAGAAAAATTGAAATGTCGTTATAGAGTTAATTAAGGGGGTCAGCACTTATTAATGCTATTTTGATAGCCTTTCAAAAATAGAAAATCTAATGCTTACTTTTGGTTAAAATAGTTTTATGTGGATCCTCACATTAATTCTAAGAGGCAAAATTAAGAATTGATTGTTCAGAACCTGAAGGATTGAACGCAAAATGTTATAATAAAATGGCAATAGGAAATGGTCTATTGTTGTTAACTTCCCAGCATCAAATGAGTCCACACTCATAATGGACAAAACCTGCCTGCATTTGGATAGCAGTAGAGGAATACGGCTTTGGTTTCTACAAAGGGATTCCAATTGTGAATAAAAGAGAACATTCTGACAAAGGTTATGAAAATGATAATTTGGATGACAAAAGAGACCTTTAAATCTTTTGGCTGGCAAGTTCTGAAAGCCTGCTTTTAAACTTATTTTAATCTGCCAGTATAGTCAAAGTAGGCATTAAAGTGGCATTAAATGACATTTCAAAGTTGCATAAGTTCATTACGATGATATTTACTAGTATGTAATGCTACACTAAGGCATAAAATGGTAAATGCATGGTCTATTTATTTTACACACACACACACACACACACACACACACTCTCAGGCAAATTTTACATATCATTACAGTATTGTATATGTCCTTAGAAACTCTATGAGAGCATAGCCCTTGCTTTTTATACTGATTCATTAGATGAAGTGCATAACAATAACCATGTTTACTGTGTTATTTGCAACATTGTTGTAAGGGTAAACAAATGAAATACACATTGTTCCTGTAGTTGAGGGCAATTTAAAAGCATGGAGGATCAAAAACTCTCCCTTTGATGATACAATGTGAAGTGTCAGAGACTCTGGAGGTAGGTTGTCTGGGCTTCAGTCCTATCTCAGTCCCTTGCTAGCTGTTTGATCCAAGGCCAATTATTTATGTTCTGTGCCTCAGTTCTTTTCATTTGTAAAGTGAGAATAACAAAGGCACTGAATCCATACACTATTTTATGATTTTTTTCTTTATTGATTAAGGTATTAATATGTGTCCTTATTCCCCATTGTCCCTCCACCCCCTACTCATGCCCTCACCCCCCTGGTGTCTGTGTCCATTGGTTAGGCTTATATGCATGCATACCAGTCCTTTGGTTGATCTCTTCTCCTTACCCACACCCTCCCCTACCTTCTCTCTGAGGTTTGACGGTCTGATCGATGCTTCTCTGTCTCTGGATCTGTTTTTATTCATCAGTTTATGTTGTTCATTATATTCCACAAATGAGTGAGATCATGTGATATTTATCTTTCTCTGACTGTCTTATTTCGCTTAGCATAATGCTCTCCAGTTCCATCCATGCTGTTGCAAATGGTAAGAATTCCTTCTTTTTTACCACAGAGTAGTATTCCATTTGTGTAGATGTACCACAGTTTTCTAATCCATTCATCTGCTGATGGGCACTTAGGCTGTTTCCAAATCTTAGCTATGGTAAATTGTGCCGCTATGAACATAGGGGTGCATATATCCTTTCTGATTGGTGTTTCTAGTTTCTTGTGAAGTGTCAGAGACTCTGGTGATAACAATGGAAATATGTTCTCCCTTGCAGTGGGCTTTCTTGTTGTTTTGTTGATGGTTTCTTGGGATATAGTCCTAGAAGTGGGATCACTGGGTCAAATGGGAGTTCCATTTTTAGTTTTTTGAGGAAACTCCATACTGTTCTTCACAGTGGCTGCACCAGACTGCATTCCCACCAGCAGTGCACAAGGGTTCCTTTTTCTCCGCATCCTTGCCAGCACTTGTCATTTGTTGATTTGTTGATGATAGCCATTCTGACAGGTGTGAGATGGTACCTCATTGTCGTTTTGATTTGCATCTCCCAGATGATTTAAAAATTAGTGACTTTGAGCATGTTTTCATATGTCTCTTGGCCTTCCTTATGTCTTCTTTTAAAAAGTGTCTGTTTAGGTCCATTGCCCATTTTTTATTGGGTTGTTTATCTTCCTTTTGTTAAGTTTCATGAGTTCCTGTAAATGTTGGAGATTAAACCCTTATTGGTGATAACAATGGAAATATGTTCTCCCTTGCAGTGGGCTTTCTTGTTGTTTTGTTGATGGTTTCTTTTGCTGTGCAGAAGCTTTTTATTTTGATGTAGTCCCATTTGTTTATTTTCTCTTTAGTTTCCATTGCCCTAGGAGCTGTATCGGTGAAGATATTGCTTCGGCATATGTCTGAGATTATGCTGCCTGTGGATTCCTCTAATATTTTTATGGTTTCCCATCTTACGTTTAAGTCCTTTATCCATTTTGAGTTTATTTTTGTGTATGGTGTAAGTTGGTGGTCTAGTTTCATTTTTTTTTTGCATGTATCTGTCCAATTTTCCCAACATCATTTATTGAAGAGACTGTCTTGACTCCATTGTATGTTCTTGCCTCCTTTGTCAATTATTAATTGAGTATAGTGGCTTGGGTCGATTTCTGGGTTCTCTATTCTATTCCATTGGTCTATATCTCTGTTCTTGTGCCACTACCAGGCAGTTTTGAGAACAGTGGCTTTGTAATACAGCTTGATATCTGGTATTGAGATCCCTCCTACTTTGTTCTTCGTTCTCAGGATTGCTGCAGCTATTCTGAATTCATACACTTACAAGGATTAAATATGTGTTCAATTTAAGGTGCTTATATAGCATCAGCATATAATCAAAATCCACTCTCAGTTTTAAAAAATGATGATTTTGTCATTTTTTTATTCTAATAATGCAACTAACTATTGATTTTTATTTTAAATAAATGGCATCTATGTGTATGTGTGTGTGTGTGTGTGTGTGTGTATTCTGTGTTTTACTTGGTCATGATCCCAATTTTCTTCTTTCCACAAAAGTTTGCAGGGATATTCTTTCCCGAAGGCGCATTCTGGCTCCTTTAAATTAGTCAGTGTTACGTTGCAGAAGACTGTCATGGGAAAGGACTCAGTTACTTTTGCCATTTTCTCAGGGGAACCTTTTAAAACAATCTCTTCAGCAGCAGACACCTATAACTCTCATAATCTCAGGCCTTGATGAAAACACTGTATTTTGTAGGTTATGGTTAGAGGGAGAAAATTATTAGCTCTGTAAGATAAATATGAGCTCCATTAACTACTGATACCTTGTTTAGCATTACTCATGTGTTGATCTTATGCTCTGCTTTTGTCCAAATAAGATGCAATAGTATCAATATCAATTTCCAAAAGATGGACTGAATATGCTTTTCTGGTGATGAAATCTGATGTACAATATTTAAGTGATATGTGCTTTTATTTTCTCATGAGAAACTGAATATTAATTGTGCTGTACATTTGTTCTTAGCCTATATGAAAGTTTTGAACCAAATGTGTTAAAGCTTATGCTTTGACATATAAATTTCCCAGAAGTTGTTGAGCTCAAATGAATCCTACATCCAACTATAGAAATTTTTCAGAAATTATTTAAATTTTATATATAGTTGTACTGTTTAATTCTAGCCACTGCGCTAAATGTCCTCTATAACATTGTGTCTGTAGTCATCCTATCTAATATTAGAAAACATGGTAATTGACCGTACCTTTGCTACACCTCCCATTGGCTAATCAGCGAGATATGCAAATTAACCCAACCAAGATGGCGGCCGACAGCCATGAAGCTGCAGCAAGCAGGAAGCTTACTTGCTCCAGTGATGGAGGAAGCCAAGGTTCCCCGCCTGCCGCGGCCCGGCTCTGAGCTCCGAAAGCAACAAAGTTTCAATTATAGAAGCTAAACAAACCCCAAATACCTGCTTTCAGCAGGCTGTGGCCACAGAGCAGGAGCCGGCTCTTAGCTGCAGTGACAGCAACAAAGTTTCAATTATAGAATCTAAACAAACCCCAGATATCTGCTTTCAGCAGGCCATGGCCACAGAGCTGGAACCGGCTCTTAGCTGCAGTGACAGCAACAAAGTTTCAATTATAGAAGCTAAACAAACCCCAGATACCTGCTTTCAGCAGGCCATGGCCTCAAAGCTGGAGTGACTAGGAGCCGGCTCTCAGCTCCAATGACGGCAACAAAGTTTCAATTATAGAAGGTAAATAAATCCCAGAATAAAAAAGAAAAAAAGGAGAGGGTGGGAGCTTCAGTCACAGGCCAGCCTGAAAACGGCCCTCAGCCCCTCACCCAGACTGGCCAGGCACCCCAGTGGGGACCCCCACCCTAAAGGGGGTGTGGCCAGCCTGAAAACAGCCATCAGCCCCTTATCCAGGCTGGCCAGGCACCCCAGTGGGGACCCCCACCCTGAAGGGGGTGTGACCAGCTGCAAACAGCCATCAGCCCCTCATCCAGGCTGGCCAGGCACCCAAGCGGGACACCCACCCTGATCCGGCACACCCTTCAGGGCAAACCAGCCGGCCCCCACCCATGCACCAGGCCTCTATCCTATATAGTAAAAGGGTAATATGCAAACTGACCCTAACAGCAGAAAGACTGGGGATGACTGGTCACTATGACACACACTGACCACTTGGGGGTAGACGCTCAATGCAGGAGCTGCCCTCTGGTGGTCAGTGCACTCCCACACGGGGGAGCTCTGCTCAGCCACAAGCCAGGCTGATGGCTTCCAGTACAGCGGTGATGGTGGGAGCCTCTCCTGCCTCCTCAGCAGTGCTGAGGATGTCTGACTGCAGCTTAGGTCTGCTCCCCACTGGCAAGTGGACAACCCCCGAGGGCTCCCAGGCTGCCAGAGGGATGTCTGATTGCCAGCTTAGGCCTAAGCCAGCAGATGTTCATCCCCTGAGGGGTCCCAGACTGTGAGAGGGCAGAGGCCGGGCTGAGGGACCTCTCCCCCCCACACACCCGAGTGCACAAATTTTTGTGCACCGGGCCTCTAGTCTAATATAAGCCTGAATATTTAAGTGATGATACTTTCTGGAAAAGTCCTGGGCTTTGTTGCATATATGTTTATTTATTTGTAGCATTATTCTAAAGGTAACCAAATAAAAAATATATATTTTAATATGATTGTGGTTATTTATACCCCACCTTGTATTTCAGGACATTTTTAAAGTATATAAGATCAAAAAGTCAACTGTGACAGCATAGTGTGACACCTAAGGGAATATATATACTGGGTAAATGAAATTTAGGAGAAATAAAGAAAAATTAAGAGTAAACTCAGAAAATAAATACAGGCTATATTTGGGTCAGATATTCAAGTATTAACATAGATTTTAAAATAACTGACAAAATAGATCATATATGTATATCATATTGTAAGATGGAGAATTTCATCCAAAATCGAATATATTAAAAAAATGACAATTCTGGAACTGAAAATATGTATATTTGAAATTATTAAATCAATAAATATGTATAATAGATACAAAACTTCAAAGAAAAAATTGGTAAATTAAAAGGTAGGTCATTAGAAATCATCCAGACTAAAGCATGTAGACAAGAAAAAATATAAAACAGAGAAGAGTACAATAGGCATGTGGAGCACAGTGAAAGTAAAAAGGTATAACAAATAAGCTATTGGAAGTAGAAGAAGAAAAGATACAAAATATAGAAAAGCAAAATTTGAGGATCATATGGATGAAAATTTTCTTAAGTTTCAAGCCAAAGATTCAAGTGGCTCTGAGTCTCAAGCATAAATCCACAGCTAAGCACATATTGTCAAGTTGATAAAGACCAAAGATAATGAGAAATTTCTTAAATTTAATATCTTCCCACAAAGGACCAAAAATATTAATAGTTGAGTTTTCAAAAGAAATGACACAAGCCAGAAAACAATGGAATATTGGAAGAAAATTACAACCAACCCAACCAAAAGATGCATACTAAGGAAAATATTAAGAGAAGTCTTCAGATTAAAGAAAGTAATCTCTGTTGAAATCACAGAGAAATAAGAAAGAAAAACATCCTTGGTAAAGGTAAATGTGTGCATAAAACTCAATAAAAATTTATGTTAAAAAGTAACAATAGTGTCTTTTGACATTGAAAATGTATGTATAATTCAAATGCATGGCAATGAGCATAAAAAGTTGGAAGGATAAATGGGCCTAAAGGGGTTTTAGTTTCTTAAATTATTTTGAAAAATGTTAAAGAAATAATTTATAGTTGACTCTTTAGATTAGACCAAATAATTAAAGGAAAATGTTGATGTATTTATTCTTTAATTAGTGTTAATTATTTAATTTAGTGTTAAGAGGGTAAACACTACAGGAAATAAAGTACAGTTATAAAACCTAAAAGAAGACAGAGATGAAAAAATTAAAATGCATGATTAATCAAAAAAAAAGTAATAAAGAGCAAAAAAGAAACAAAGAAGAGATGGAAAAAAATAATAAATGAATGGTGAGATTGGGATACCCAAATATACTAGTACTTCTATTAATATAAAGTAATGCTACTATTAAATAAGGGCTCAATATCGATCCCAATTAATTTTATCTAATTTGTTTTAATATCATTCAACCTTATGAAGGACATTTTGAAATTAGATTCTGTAAATGAAGTTATTAAGCATCTTGTCCAATTTTCCCAACTTATGAATTTCTAATAAAATGCTGGATATAATGTAAGGACTCTTTTTTTAAGAACTATAATCTTTCAGCAGATCTGCAAAGATTAAGTGGCAACTTTAGAGTTCTTATCTCTGAGGATGGAAAAATGAAACTGGGTTGATGAGTATAGGGATTTTCAATTGTAAATTTTGCGAGAGAGGGAAAGAGTGAGCTCCATCAAATGTGCAAAGTACTTTTGTGTGTGTGTGTGTGCAAAGTATTAACATTTCCTTAATCCATGTAGTGAGCACATGGACTTTTTTACAATAAAATTCTTTAAGCTTATATTTAAAATATGCAATGGTATAAAAAGGGGAGATGGAGCATCATTATCATATGTTGACTCATTTTATAAGATTCAATTGTTAATTACTCCAAAGTGTATTTTGTGGCAATTTTCATCCTAAAATTATTTTGGAGAAATTTGTTTTACCATAGGACCTACCTGTCTAAAAGTGAATTGTTTCTTCATTGCTTATCAGAGCTGAGTCAAAGATAACTATAGGCACCCATCAAATACCTGCAATTATTTCTAAGATAGAAGAATTAGAGATGACAGAAAATGCCAAGTAATGAATAATAAACTTAAGTGATAGAAAATTTAGACCAAAATTCTTCCTTCACATCTGGTTTCTGAGCAATGTTGGTTTGCATAGGATTGGAATTGTATTAATCTTTCTTCCCTTGCTGCTTAAGTAATCTCTGTTTCCTTTTAATGGCTTTAAATATGTATTTCTGAAAAGGCAGAAATAAGTAATTGTTAATTTAATCACATTGCTGTCAATCTGCCAATCAGCCTGGTCAGAAACTGATGTAGAAGAAGAAAGAGAAATTGAGACAAGTATTAGAAACACCATGCTATCTTTTAGATTAATAATTATAATATAATCAACTTGGAAAATTGAGTGTTAGAGGAAAAGTGCTTTAAAATTAAAAAACACAGAAATGTCTTCAAGTCTTTCTTGGCATTAGAGAAGTCTATTTTAGAAGGCATTTTCTGATGGGGTCACACTAGATCATCTAATATGAAAGACTCCGAGGGTAAGTTTTTGTACTGCTTAGCTATAGAGCCATGAAAGAATATTTTATTCCCCAGGCAAAGTCAGTCTATTGGAAAACTTCAAACTCAATTTTTTTTTAGGATAAATTGCACTTTGAACTGGAAGGAACCCTAAACCGTAATGCAATTTAACCACCACACTCCAATGATGAGGAAACTGAGGCACCCTTGAGTTAGGGTCTTGATCAAAATAATTAAGAGTCGAGGGCAGAGCCACGAGTAAACTCATTTATAATCTATAATTTGACCTTTTTGCTTTTTAAGTTTACTCCATTTAATAGATGTTGCCGTTAAAAATATTTAGCTCTTCTTTGCTTTAGAAATGCTTCTTGGAACTCTCAATGGGGATTTCTATGCAACTTACCTCTGGGTTCTCAATGCAACCAGCTGACTGTGTATGAGATCACTGACACTTTTCAGTGCAGGTGCCTTTGAACATGCTCAGATTCTAGGCCAACTGCCAAATTGCTTGGGCCCACAGAGGCCCTGAAAACCACCTGGTTGATCTTGAAGACCTGTCCAAATTTGTGTCCCTTCATTCGTAAGAAAGTCACTTGACCATCTGAGTTCTGAAGAATTCTGTTAAGTATGGTGAAGAACAAACATATTTTCTAAGCTGATCACTATTTATATCTTCTTGTTTCCATTCCTTTCTCCATTCTTAAATAATATTAAGAACTGCCAGTTTACTGTTCTGACAATCAAAAGAAGTCACACAAATATGTTGCTAAATCAGTCTAGAATTTTTTTCTGGATGTCTGCCACATTCCAAGTGGTGTGCTGAGTGTATCTGGAAGTATCATGAATACAGGAGAAACTGGACAGCCAGGTCCTCCCCCAAGCTATTTGACTCAGAATCCATTGTTGGTGATCCTTGTCTGATGTAGACAATCAGTACATCTTTTATTCCCAAATCATCATACTTGAAGACAGTGATCCAGTACACTTAGTTATTGCAAATACTTGGAATTTAGCCCAGATCATATTGACAAAGGAAGGCCCCTATTTAGTCTTTATTCGGAGTCTGTCTTGTGATCTAATGGAGAGCCCTGACATGGTTCAGGTCACTTCTCCTGCTGCCATCAACATCACTGCAGCAACTCCTGCTGCCCTTCCAGAAATCACCTCAGTTCCAAGCTGAGATCAAAGTAAAAGAGGTTGACTTCCAGGAGAGAGAAATCAGTGAGGTGAGGATCCAAAGGAAAAACAGCTACCATTTTTGTAAGACTAGCAAGGGGGTAGAGGAGTAATTTTTTTGTCATATTTACCTTATTGTTTATTGAAACAATAAAGGATTTTTTCACCTTTGTTGCAAGCATCTGTTGAACATCTGTTACAAAATCTGACCTATATGTATTTAAAAATTATCATGGTAGCCCTAACCGGTTTGGCTCAGTGGATAGAGCGTCGGCCTGCGGACTGAACGGTCCCAGGTTCCATTCTGGTCAAAGGCATGTACCTTGGCTGCGGGCACATCCCTAGGGGGCGGTGTGCAGGAGGCAACCAATCGATTTTCTCACTGATGTTTCTAACCTCTATCCCTCTTTCTTCCTCTGTAAAAAATCAATAAAATATATATATTTTTTAAAAATTATCATGTTAGCTCAAGCAATGATACCTATTTGTCCCTGTTTTACGCAAGAGACGGTTTCTAGTGCTGAATAAGGAGGGAATTGGTTTCTATACTAAATTAAATCAGGGAAAACAAGAGTTCAGAGTCAACTATTACCATTTGTGTATTCTTCAACAAACATGTAAGGCCCATTGGTAAAACTATTTAAAAAACAGAATTTGATGAAACATAAACTATTATCTTATTTAAATTTTTGCATCTAAAATATTACTAATAAGAGCTACTAAGCTGCTTAATATATATTCTGTTTAATACATATTGAACACAGGAATACATTTTCTTAGAAAACCATTTTGTTTCCATATGGACCTGAGACTTAATTACTAGAACATCAAAATAGTTCTGAGAAATACCATATCAAGTACTCTGATCTCAAGTGAGTATAGTAATTAACTTTAAAATATTAAATACAGTATAAGAATAAGATAGGACTCTGAAAACTGTAAAAATATCCCAGAAATATTATGAATTTAGAATTTGAATAAAAAATGATTCTTCAAACATCAGAAAAAGAGATGTAATATGGTAGTTCTTCAATGAAAAATTGAGCAATGATTACTAGTCATAAAAGTTTTTTTTTTTAACTTTCTCCAAAACCTGTAGAATAAAAACTGGCTTTAAATGGGTTTAACGGAGAAACAGATAACAGACAGTTCAAGTCCTCGAGCCTTTTAGAATTGGGTGTCAATTTGATCACTCTAATTTTTTTGGTTTGGGAGAATGGAACTGTGTTGCATGAAGCTCTGGGGAGTCAGAATGGACTGGGCCTAAAGGACATACAACTTAAAGTTAAAATATTCCTTAGAATGGCTAAGCCATGGTTTTCACCTTTTGACCATGATCTCTCTTAACAAGATAACAAAACACCTTCCTTCCAGATAAAACAAAGGTTTAAAAAATTAACCAGATTGAGGAGCAAGGAGAGTGATGAGGAAGGATTGCAGGCAGTGCAATAATATGTCACTGTGTGAGAGGGACTGACATCTGCTGGTTTTGTGGCCATTGACCAGTTACTGTCCCTGTCTATTTCTCATCTGTAATACAATGATCATAATAATAGTAACATTGAAGCAGTTGTTAAAGGAAAAATAATAAAGGAGAAAATATTAAAGGAGAAAATAAGTAAAACACTTAGCATGGTAGTACTAAAATAACTGGCAGCAAATGAGAAAACTGAGTGATTCAGCAGAGCATGGAGGGAGGGATCAGTGAAGAGTGATCTGGGCATAAGCATGCAGTAAATGTCTTTATAACTAGAGGCCTGGTGCACAAAATTTGTGCACAGGTAAGGTTCCCTCGGCCTGGCCGGTGATCAGGGCCGATCTATGGGGCAACCAGTGGGGTGATTGGGGCCCCCGCTCACACCCGCCTTGGCCTGGCACCACCTGCTCACCTGCTCCACCATCTTGCCGTAGCCCCGCTCTCTTCAGGACCCATCGGGACTGGCAGTGCCTCTACTGCAGCCTGCTACCAGCACCACATCGCCAATGCCTGCCATGTTCCGCACTGCCCCCTGGTGGTCAGCGCACTTCTAACTCCCAGTCGATCGAACTCCCACCTGTGGGGACAATTTGCATATTAGCCTTTTATTATATAGGATGTGCTAGAGGAAGAGCACCCTTGGGGAGGGGTTAGGGAACAAGAAACCAGATCCTGCTGTTGTGGGGGAAGATAGTCTCAGCAAAAAATTCTAGAAGGATAGAGAACTTGTTGATAACCAGTAAGGAGATAGTTTATTTATCAACCAATTTTCTGTTATCTATTTATGTAAAAGAGGCCATATAACATCTTATAACTTGCTTTTATCCTTTAAACATATATTAGGGGACTTCTCATTTTAAATAAATATATTTCTATTATCATCAGCAGTCTTAATAACTAAATATAACTCACTGTATATAATTTTCTTTGTCCTCTAAATTTTTATTCACTTATGCTGTTTCCTTTCTTTCTTTTACTGTTTATAAATAATAAATGCCCAGTGCCTCAAGTATTTATTGATTGAATACATTATTTTTAATCCTCACCTGAGGATATTTTTTCCATTAATATATAGAGAGAGGGAAAGGGAAGGAGGAGGTGGAGAGAGAGAGAGAGAAACATTTACATGCAAGAGACACATTGATTGGTTGCCTCCTGCACACACCCATACCAGGGCTAGTGAATTGCAACTGAGGTATGTGCCTTTGACTGGGAATTGAACCTGTGACCCTTCGGTCTGTGGGTCCATGCTGGAACCCCTGGGCCAAACTGGCCAGGGCTGATTGAGTACCATTTAATACTACAATAAAAATTCTTTAAATTAATTTTTGCACATTTGTTCAATTATATCTTTACTAGAGGCCCGGTGCACAAAAATTTGTGCACTCGGGGGAAGGGGTCCCTCAGCCCGGCCTGCGCCCATTCACAGTCCAGGACCCCTTGGGGGATGTCCACCTGTTGATTTAGGCCCACTCCCCGGGGGATCAGGCCTAAGCTTGCAGTTAGACATCCTTCTGGCAGCCAGGGAGCCCTCAGGGGATGTCCAACTAAAGGCTTAGGCCCCCAAGGGATAAGGTCTAAACCGTTAGTTGGACATTCTTAGTGCGGCTACAGAGGTGGGAGAGGCTCCTGCCACCACCACTGTGCTGGCCAGCCATGAGCCAGCTTCTGGCTGAGTGGCACTTCCCATATGGAAGTGCACTGACCACCAGGGGGCAGCTCCTGCATTGAGCGTCTGCCCCCTGGTGGCCAGTGTGCATCATAGCAATCGGCCATTCTGCCGTTCAGTCAATGTGCATATTAGCCTTTTATTATTTTTATACTAGGGGCCCGGTGCACAAAAATTTGTGCACTGGAGGGGGGGACCCTCAGCCCAGCCTGCCCCCTCTCACATACTGGGAGCCCTCAGGGGATGTCCTACTGACAGCTTAGGACCTCTCCCTGCTCCCCTTAGGGAGCGGGCCTAAGCCGCAGTCTGGCCTCCCTTTGTGGGAGGCACCAGCCCATCACCCCGCTGTTGCAGCCACTGCCAGTCACCGCAGCCACCAAGGTGTTTTCATCAACATGGACTCCAGTTCCTTCACCATGAAAAAATGACAACTTTCTTTAGGCATTTTCAAGATGTGTCTTTCATAGGCTATGACATTTCTTTATTTTTTTTTTATCCTCACCTGAGGATATGTTTCCATTGATTTTTAGAGAATGTGGAAGAGAAAGGGAAAGATAGAAACATCAAAGTGAGAGGAACACTTTGATTGGTTGCCTCCTGCATGAGCGCTGACCTGGGCCCCATGCCTCCTGCCTCCTGCATGAGTGCTTTGTTGGCATGTAACCTAGGTACATGCCCCTGGTCAGAATTGAACCCAGACCCTGCGGTGGGCAGGCCAAGGCATTATCTACTGAGCAAAACCAGCTAGGACAGGATATGACATTTCTTAATCCTCCAGCAGCGGACCTTCCTTTTTTTCTCCAGGAGTGTGACCCCAGACAGTGGGGTGACCCCAGAACCAAACCTCGTCTGTGCCATGAATGTGAGGCCTGGCTGCCCGGGGGTGGGCATGACTTTAACAGCCAAGATGAGGGGAAGGGAATAAACTATGTGCAACTACAACATCTGAAGTAATATTTACATTTGAAAACCTGGGCCGGGAAGCTTGGAACGGCATTGCGGCTGGGCGACCTGCCCTTTTCCTTCACTTGCCTGAAGCTGCACCTCCTCTACCTCGCACTCCTCTCCCACCGCTCCCATCCTGAGGCGAACACCTGGCATCCGCCTCTTCCCTGCCCCGCCCGGCTTCTCCAATCACTGGCAGGGGGGCGGGCAAAGGCAGCCCAGTTCTCTGATCATGGGCTGGGGGGCAGGGCTGCTGCCTGGGTTTCCAATCACTGTCAGCGGCAGGTGGCTTCTTCCATCCTTCCCCTTTCACCTCCCAGCGTTGTGCCTATGTATGCAAATTAACCGCCATCTTTGTTGGCAGTTAATTTGCATATAGCCCTGATTAGCCAATGGGAAGCGTAGCGAAGGTACGGTCAATTACCATGCTTGTCTATTATTAGTGTAGATGATAACTCACTAAAGGTGAAATGCTTAGTCAACCAGTATGCACACTTATTAATTGTAGCAATTGCAACTATTAAAATCCTTTTAGCAATGTGTTCCAAGTTTTAATGTGCATATGACAATTGAGTTTAGTAGATTACTTAATTAGGAGACATTTAGAACATCTGGGATAGCTCTATAAACATGTCTGTAGGAGTTTCTCCTAAAAATTCCATCTGGGTTATATGTTTAAAGTAAAGTGTCTATTGCTGTTCTTACTGTACACAGTTATGAATATGGCCTGAAGTAGATTCATTTTTGTTTATAGTTTTGGATATGAAATAAATAACCGATGCCTAAATTGAACATAGGTTGAAAGCTAAATTGACTGCATAAAAAGCTTAACAGAATTCGTCCTGATGTGCACAAACTGATCTAGTCCTACTGACCCATTGTCATCCTCAGAGTTCCTTTCACTGAACTTTTAAGTTTGCAGTGTTCTTTCTTAGAGTCTGTATTTTTCCTGGATGTGACCTCTATAATAGCCTCAGGAACAGTGCATATTACATACATTTTCTTAATGCTCGTGTGTCTGAAAATGGTTTTAAGATGCACCTTAAGCTTGATTATAGTTTAGCTGGGTACATAACTAAAGGTTCAAAATAACTTTTGCTTTGAACTTAAGATATGGCTTTATTATCTTCTCCCATTAAGGCACTGCCAATGCGAAGTCCAGTGTTCTTCTCATACTTCTTTCTTTGCAGATAATCTTTTTTTTTTATAACCAGAAACTTTAAAGATCTTCTCTCCTTATATTTAGTGGAGTTTCATGAAACTTCATTAGGTGCCATTTAGGTTACTAAGTATTAATACAATGTCTTTCTTCATTGTATTGATAGTAACATAAATCTTTCTTCAGTTCTGCTAACTATTCTCCTATTCATTTTTAATTTAATGTTTTATTCTCTTCAATTATCTCTTCTTTCCCTGGATTTCCTATCTGCTGAATATGACACCTCCTGTATTGATGTCTCTTAAATTTTTAACCTTTTCTTCTCTATCTAGCTTTTTGAGTTGTCTTCTCAGTTTATTTTCCAGCCCTTTGAAAATTGTATTGTCAAGTATCATATTTTTTAATTCTAAGAACTCCTGACCTCATGGATTTGTGCAATAAGTATTTTGTTGTATAAGTGCAATATTATCTTCATATTCCTGTGGATATTAATTAGACATGTTAGGTTTTTTTTTTCTGAATTATCTCTCCAATTATCATCCGCTGAATGTCACTCAGAGCTTTGTGTGTAGCTCCTATAGAGTTGGTCAGTAAGCAGCTCTTTTTCCTGAGAGACTAAATGAAGAGAGTTTTGGAGCAGTAGCATCTGTAATGGAAACTCACCCAACCTAAAGAGCAACTTCCCAATTTATCTGCCCAGGATGACTTAGTTGTTAAATCTGAGTCAGCACCATATCCCAATGGTTCTGATTCCAAAGCTGGTATTCTTTCTTTTCTTTTGGCTGAATATGCCAGCAGATGTGATCATGGCCCATTAGTTTTATATCATATTTTAAAATATTTCATATAGGGTATTGGCCCTTTATAGTTACCATAGCCTTTGGTATATAATATAAATTGTATAAAATTATATCATTTTTGAGGGTATGAGTCATATGATATAATAATACATTTATTTACCTTAAAGAAGTTTCATGTGTAAAAATAGTTTATGTAAGAATTTTTAGTTGAGTAAGCTTTACTGTGCCAAGAATGCTAGGTTTTCCTTAAAATGTCAATGCTTTGAAGTCTAAGGAAAATATTCTACAGCTCTATGGCAGCTATTTTCAGGGAGAGTTATAGCTAGTAGTTTATGGTCATCACAGTAGCCCAGATAATACCAGAGCAATGAGGCTTAAGTCCTGTGCAAAACACAAAAGTTACTGTATTTTTATGGAGTCAGAGGGTATTTCTGCTCTACAGTTAAAACCAAGTCAGTTTTCAACTAGTGAAACTCGGATCTATCCTTCCAAAGGTACCTCTCAAATAGGGGTGGGGCCTATTTTCTTACCTACCCAGAGGGGCATTTATCAAAAGTGTGTCAGGCAAGAGAGGAGCCAGGAGGATGCCTGTCTTCTGAAGCCCTTGGAGATCTACAATGTCAAGGCCTTCCTGAGCAGCCAGAGAATTTTAGGAAGAAATCTGAAAAAAAATAATTTCTAGTTTAAGTAAAATACACAAAAAAAAAAGACTTGAAAATAATACACATTCTCATTGCAGCAGTTGATTTTTAAGGACAGGCAATTACAGAGAACGCTGACCCCGTACTTCAGCTACACTGCAATTTCTCCATGAGGACATCTGAGTTTCCTCAAAGAGACAGAAGTGCCACAAGGCCTCTGGGAAATTTACCCACTAGGGACTTGTCAAACAGATGTGAAGGCCATCCATTCTTGCCATCAGGTGGTAAAACAGAAAAGCCAACAATAGTGATTTACAATGTCATCGCACTCTGACTTCTCAGAAGATGATTAAAGTTTCAGCCTACATGATTTCGTTTGTTTAGTTTTAGCTCAGAAATTTTTCTGTTGCTTTTTAAAAATGTTTTTGTTGATTTTTTGAGAAAGAGGGAGGGAGAGGGATAGAGAAACATTGATGAGAGAAAAACATCATCTTTTGGCTGCCTCCTGCATGCCCCCTACTGGGGATAGCACTGGGAACCCCGGCATGTGCCCTGATGGGAATTGAACTGTGACCTCTTGGTTCCTGAGTTGATGCTCAACCACTGAACCACACTGGCTGAGCTAGCCTACTTTTTTAGCTCTTGGTTTCTTGGGAAGACTTTTTGTTGTAAGAGCAAAAACTGTATTTTAATAAACACAGGGTAGTACACTGAATAGTGGACTTACGTGGAATCCCTCTGTGGATTTTATTGTAAGAAATACAAAATCAAGAGCAAGAATGCAGACATTTTTAGAGGAGTAGTGGACAAAAGAAAACAGAATACAACATGGAAAACATTTCTTAAATAATTCAGTAGATTTAAAAGGTCATAAAAACATTCAATGAATGTATGGTTGTTCAGACAGGAAATTAAAGGCCTGGAAGAGTTAATCTGTGGTTGGACAATCTCAGTGTGCCTATACTGACCACCCTGGAGATAGAAATGTACTCTACTTGGCAATTGTGAATATGCTCCAATATATGTGCAGATGCCAGATGTGCTGAGATTAGCATCATTAAAACGGGAATGTTTTTGCTGATACATTGAATCTATTCCAGCAGGAATACAGGCACACCCATGGATAAAATGACAGAAGGCTTGGGTAGTGAAGTAATGTCAAAATTTAGGGAAAATTTAGGTGACATCAATTTTGGAAACCTTCAATTACAGATAATAAGTTCCTCCTTTTGTGTTTCTGTAATGCCTTGTGTTGTGTTGTTGCTCAGTAAAGTTCAATAATACCTTGCCAAGAGTGACTCAGTGCCTAGGATCAGGGGAATTTTAATTTGAATGCAACTTCCAACACAACGCAAAAATCCCTCAAGAAGTCAGATTGCATTTGGTCAGTAAAGTTAACACACATTGCTCTACTTTGAGATAAATGTAATAGCATTTTACTGAATATTTTACATAATATTTACAGTGGCAAAGTGCTATAAATAATAAGAGCTTCATAATAATAACTACTAACATTTAGAAAGACAATTATATTTGAATTTACCAAAACTATTAGGGTAGAAAGACTTAATTTTGCATTTGCATATGTACTTTCTGCAGCATGTGATTAAAAAAGTATATTTAGTATCATGTCAGTGAGAATAGAATTTAAATTAGTCAGCTTTAGATCATTCTTATAGTAAAGTATGTTTATTAACTTATTGAAAGAATACCTAATCCTATTTCTGTGTGATTCACAGGGACATTCTGTAGTATACCTTGAGCAAAATTCTGATTGTAGAGATGATTACTTGTTTGTATGTTTGTATATACCTTACATAGAAAAACAGGAAGCAAATTCAAACTTAAGGAATGATTTAAAAAAAAATACAGTTCGGGGAACAACCTCTGGTATTTCCCTAGCTCAAACATGCCAATTGGCAAGTACGTTTCACATTACACATCCAAGGGAAAAGTGCTCATCAGCAATACATAGCCTGTGAGTACACCCTGGGCTTTGGCCACTCCCTGAGCAGCCACAGGACTTCTGTGAATCACCAGCATCCCTCACTGTACTTCCACATGGGCCTGAACCCTAGAGACAGAAATACAGGCGCTGACTTAATTCCCTTTCCTCATTCTCCACCTTGCTCTCCCATTTTTTATTTTGGATCACTCTGTATTGAGTAATCTTCTTTCTGTCTTTTTGTGAACACTCTTTAAATCCCATGTGGATAGTCAAATACAAATGCTAGACTGCTCAAAAGCCTACTTCCTAAAGTGAGTAAAAGTTATGGGCAGAAAATAAACATTAATTACCTTTTCAGTGAGAACTTTAAAAGACATCTTAGTATTTTAAAGAGCAGAGTTAGCCTTATCAAACACCTGAATGCCTGAAGGAATAAAATGAAATAAGCTCGGTGTTCTTTCCAAACTTTCACCTTCCACTGGCAGATATTACTCTGTAATTAAATTTGCTGGACGGCCACCACAGAATGCCACAGACTGGATGGCTTCCACAATAGATCATTTATTTCCTCATGATTCCAGAGGCCAGAGTGTGAAGTTAACGTGTTGGCATGTTTGGTTTCTCTAGAGACTTCTTTCTCTTCTTGGCTTGGAGATGTCTGTCTTGCTGTCTTCATGTGGCTGTTTCTCTATCTGTGTTTGTATCTGAATCTCCTCTTCTTATAAGAACACCCATCAGATTGGATGAGGACACCCCATAAGGACCCCATTTGAACTAAATTACTCTCTAAAGGCCCTATTTCTAAATATAGTCACATTCTGAAATCTGGGATTAGGTCTTTGACATCTGAATTTTGGGGGGAGGGATATAATTCAATCAATAACACTCTAACAACATACTCCTATTTATTATCTTTGATAATAATTTCCTCATTATGTCATGGTAAATTATTGTTGCTGATATGCTGTTAAAAATTAAGCACAAACTTTTATGATAAAATACTTTTTGTTGTTATGTTGTTAATCCTTACCTGTGGAGAATTTTTCCATTTCTTTTTAGGGAGAGCATAAGGGAGGGAGAGTAGGGGGGAGAGAAAGAGAGAGAGAGAGAGAGAGAGAGAGAGAGAGAGAGATCCATGTGAGACAGACACATTGATTGGTTGCTTCCTGTGTCCCCACCAGGGGCTGGGGATGGAACCTGCGATCCAGATAAGTGCCCTTGACTGGGAATGGAACCCACCATCCTTAGGTGTAAGAGCCATTGTTCTAACCATTGAACCACGCCTGCCAAAGTAATAAATTACTTTTTGTTTTATAAATAAACATTTTGTTTAAAAAATATTAGAAATGTTGCCTTCTTTTTGTTTTCTACATTATTACTTAATCCTGGTTCTTGATCAACATATCTTCCAGAATGTAATAAAAGTCAAATCTAACCTTTAAGTCTTAAGATGTTATTTCTTATATTAAGCATCTAATATTTCAAATGAGCTTCTATTTTTATTCTTTAAATGACCTTCCAAGGTTTTCGTCATTTGCTTGTGTTTCCTTACACAAAATATCTGTTTGTAATTTAAAATGAAATAGAATTTCATAAGAAAGCATAAAAGGGAGAAGAAGGAAATAGTAGTCTCCAATCATAGTGGGAGCAAGAGGAAGTGATTTGAAGAATGTAGCTAGAAATGACAAAGAAAGCGCTGCCAGCTGGGGCATCCAACTCACTGAAGGTGTGGGAAGATGGCAGAACAGCAGCTCAGGGCCGCATGTCCACAGCTCCAGCTGACACACTTGCCGTTGCAAACTTTTAGCCGACTCATGATGATGGCCCTTCAGCATGATGGTAGTGAGGTTAATTTTTAAAAACCAATGAAAGGTGAAATATCCATTTATTCTAAGGTGGTTTTCTGTTAGGGTGGCCATTTAAAAAACCAACAAACAGGGTGGGGCAAAAGCAGGTTTACAGCTGTTCTTATGGAAAATAATTAATAAATAATAATACAGGAATAGACTCTAGGTTTCACATACTTACAACGTAAAGCCCCACTTTCCCCCCACCCTGTATAGTCCCATATTGTCTTGCTCACGTCCATGGTGCAGATATTCATAAATTAAAAACATGTCCAATCTGTGGACTGGGTGTGTTTTTCTCTTTCTTTACTAAGAAACATTAAAAACATAGAAGTGTCTTTGATGGTGGATGTTGTTGGGGACTTAGTAAAAAAAGAGTTTTTGTTTCACTAATTAGAGTTGTCATTAGGTGGATGCAATCTGGAGATTATGGAAGATATTGCTAGGGAAGTGTTTATTAGCCCTTTGCTGAACATATTCTTGAATGGTATTCTGATGGTGTCAGTGTCTAAAAAAGGGTATGTGGGCTTTAATGATATTGTTGCTATTTGTTTTTTTCAGCACTTTTTTGCTTGCTAAAAATGCTAGGGTTAAAAAGACAAATCAAACCAAAAGAAAACACTCAAGCACAAAGATTCACTCATGATAGTACTCTAAGTCAGTGCATTAAGTGTATCCATCACCTTATTACTAAAATCAGATAATAAATTTAAAATAAGAATTCTGTGAAGCTGTAAAGATCAGCTTAAAGAGAAGGAAATTACAACCCAAAACTAACCAGTTAATTGCTCTTAACAGAAAAAAGAGGAATTGCAGTTTGTTTGATGTTTGTGTATTTCCAAAAACAGAGTAAACTTTATTCATATGTACATGGATGTGGATTTTGTCTTAGGACTAGTTTTTGCAGTGAAACACATAAATTCGCAGCATCTCTACTTACATATTTTTACAAATTTACTCTTAAAAGCAGCCCTGTGTTTTCTATAAGCTAAGGCGACCTTGGTGAGGTTGATGAGTAGTCACAAAGTGTAAAGATGTGGACATTGGTATTTGCTCTGAAAGTGTGTCTATGTCTGTGTGCACATGCACACATGTGGTTGAGACATTTAATTTAATGGACAAAATAATATATGTATTTTGAAATTAATTGTTTTTATTACAAATAATAGCTCAAGTAGAGCTTTCAATTACAATTTTATTTACATATAATCCCAACAAAGGAAATTGCTGCCTTGTGTTTTCAGATGGATATCAATTGATTGCTAAATTTGCCAAGAAGTTGCCTAACTCCATAGTGCCACCAATGGGTTTCTCAGTGTACCTTTCCCACTGTACTGGCATTTAAATTTGAAACTGGAAACTAGTGAGGTTTTCTGATTCCCTTATTTCTCACTGCAATTAAATGTTCAGTGATTTAACTTTAAATCTCATGACCCTTAGCAATACTAAACAAAGCAAAGTAAATCAAAACTTCACTATTGCTTATTGAGCCTCTGCTCTGCCCAAAGTATTATGGGTAACTCAGCTTGTTAAACAGGGCACATATCCCTAATTTGATTCCTCTTAAGCCTGCTGTTTTCAGAAATGCTCTTCCTGGAGACTGTGTAAGAGTCCTTTCTCTCAGGAGATCTCAACCACTTAGGAGGTAGCTGGTGCAGTGACAACATTCAGTGAAGAGAGTACTATTCTCCATTCTCCTATCTTGGCCCATAAAACAGGGAAGTGCATCATTTAGAAATGGAAAGTAAGCATCCATGATATTTCTTAAACCCCCCCCCCCAAAACACACACACACACACACACACACATACACACACACACAAACTATCATCACCACCAAAGAAGAGAAATAGCTGACCTGATTTATGGGATTGGGAGAAGGAAATACGCCTGCTCTTCTCAACCCCAGACTCTCATTTCTTCTGCCATTATGTCTTTAGGGAGATTTCTGTAGGCCACCTCACTTTACCCAGCTGCCTGGATCCTTTGAATGTGAGACAGAGTTTATTGATCAGTGTGTCCCTTTGCAGACACACAAATCTCCCTCAAGTAGGTCATCTAAAGTTCTGGGGTGGGGGAGGGGGTAAGAGTAGTTCGGGGATGGGGACAGGACCATCAAAAGATAGAATGTTTCCCCACATCTAAACCAGATCCTCCAGGCCAGTCTTATCAGGAATAAAGCCAATAAATCTATCTGATTTAAAAAATTTGTTTGGAATTTTAGGGGGTAGAGATACGTAATGGTTTTTGTTTCTCAGTATTCATGCAACTAAACATGCACCAACAGAAAAGTTCCTTATATAATCTGCAACTTTTAGCAAAGTTACATGAATGTGATAAGTTCCTGTTAATGCATGACTTAATTAAATTGATGTTATAATCAGAAATTTATGTTTACTTGTTTCCATTAGATAGGAAAAACGTAATGAGCATTACTTCAATAGCATTTGAATTCGTCTAATAAAAGCCTAAGCGACCTTAATGGTGGAACGACCAGAAAGACCAGTCGCTATGATGCACACTGACCACCAGGGGGCAGATCCTCAATGCAGGAGCTGCCCCCTGGTGGTCAGTGCGCTCCCACAGGGGGAATGCCACTCAGCCAGAAGCCAGGCTCACAGTTGACAAGCACAGCGGCGGTGACGGAGCCTCTCCCGCCTCTGTGGCAGCGCTAAGGAGCAACGAGCCGAGCAGTAAGGAGCAGCGACCAGGCAGGCGGTAAGGAGCGAGGGGTCCCAGACTGCAAGAGGGCACAGACTGGGCTGAGGGACCCCCCTCCCCAGTGCAAGAATTTCGTGCACCAGGCCTCTAGTTTTTAGATATTTGTGTAAGTGTTCCTACTACTCTGCCCTTATCTTGAAAATTGCATATATATATATATATACTGTCAATTGCAACCACAGTACTACATATCTTTGCTTCTCAGAAAACAGAAGAGTTTTTAATTGTCAATGTTTGTGAAGAAAATGATCCAGAAAAGTAGATTATTTTAAGAGTAACAAGTTAGAGACTGTCTAAAAAAACAAATGAGAGGGAAATACCCAGAAGGGTGAAACAATAGGGAGTACCTGGTGAAGAATTCTCAATATCAACAAGATAAATGACTTTACCCTAGTGAGGTCACCAATTATGCTTGTCTAAATAGTTCACATTCTGGTTGAGAAAACCGAACAGTGCTCTTTATAATTATAAGCTAATGGACACTACAAGAAAATGAAACCTTAGTTATTCTTAACTCATCACAGCAGACTTCCTTTTCTGCTCTAACTTATTAGACCATCAATTAATTTCTCTTTACACTCCAGGACACAACATGGAAGAGACCTGATAATTTCTAGCAAGCCTAGAGAGCAATGAGGGGATTACTTCCCACTGAGGGCTATAAGTATTCACACCCCTTGCTGTGTTTAATGTAGATCCACTACCCTGGTGGGAGGATGCCCTTTTGTTTCCCACATTAACTTTTCAATTACTGATCTGTGGGGTCTCTCATCCTATGACAAAAATGTAATATTCACCTATAAATTCATGTCTTCTGAAATCTGTACAAATATTCTGTTAGAAGAAAATGTCCATTTTCTCTGTCATCTTGGAATTCACAAAGGATTTTTCAAACCCTTATAAAATGCATTTTTAACTAATAGTCTGCTAAACTGACTTAATTTGAACATTTCCAGTAATAAAGGAGTTTCTTCCTCACCAAGCAGTATCTTCCACATGGACAGATTTCCTAATGTTAGATTCAGATTGCTTCATCCTAACTTTCATTCCTTACCCTTCTTTGGTTTTGTTTATTTTTCTCCTAGTATCTTATAGAGCAACTTTTGAGGAAATGAGACTATCATATCCAACACCCATTAGTGCAACGAATCTCTTTTTCAAGGAAATATCACTAGTTCCCTCAATGGTACTTTATACCACATGCCTTGCATTATCTCATCCTGTTCCCTTTAGGGGTTTAGCACTCAGAATGAGAGCCAGGATTCAATGAGATGGGTGGGTAAATTCTAGTTTATATACATTACACTCTGCCTCTTCTTTGTATTTAAATATATTTTTTATTGATTTCAGAAAGGAAGGGAGAGGGAGCGAGATAGAAACCTCAGTGAGAGAGAATCATTGATCAGCTGCCTTCTGCATACCTCTACTGGGATTGAGCATGCAACCGAGCATGTGTTCTGACCAGGAATGGAACCATGACCTGGTTCATAGGTCTGTGCTCAACCACTGAGCAACACCAGCTGGGCTCTTCTTGGTATTTAAAATCTACTCAAAGACTGATCACTACCTTGGCTAAATAATACCCAGTGGAGGATAATTACAACAAGAAGGTGAGACTATTTTTGATGCCTTACTTCTCTTAATCTTCCTTAATTGAACTCTTTATTACTTACTCTAAACATGATCTTTCTCATGTGCATCTAGATGCTTCCTGTCCATCAAAACTACCTTTTCTGTACCCTATAACAGCAAGAAACTGATCTCTGTAGAAAATGGATTGGTGTTGAGTTTATTACAAAAGTTTAATTTCAGTCTTAGCTGATGACTTTTTTTAGCAGAAACCACAGATTTAGGTACAAATCTGACATATTTATAAATTTCTTAAAATGAATGTTTTAACCCACCTGAAACGCAAGTGTACCCAGAAAACAATTAACTAAAGAGGCCATTTTCCATATTTAGAAATACACAGGTCTGAGCTGCCTCCATTTAGGCTAGTATATAGAAAGGACTGACCTTTTCTAAACCAGTGCTACTCAAAGTGTGGCCCTGAACAGACACATTAGTAGCATCTGTGAACTTAATAGAAATAAAGACTTGAGACCTTGCCCCAGACCTACTGAATCCCAATATCTGAGACAGGGCCAAGAACTCACTTCAGGAAATTTTTATGCAGGATAAAATTTGAAAAGCAAGTTCACAACCTTGGTCCATTCTCATTCTCCATCCCTTCCTCAAGGCCCTAGATTTCTGTTGACATGGCATCAGGTGTGATAACCTGAAAGAAGAGTATATGATCTTCAGAATTGGGTGTCTGTAGTATTCAAGATTTTCAGTTATCTAATCTGTTAGCCTTACCTCCAACTTTCTCCTAATGAATCTCTCCTGGATTACTGGTCTTAGACATACTTTTGTTTGTACCACTACTCAATCTAGAATGTCCCAATGGTATCCCTCATCATCTGTTAGAATTATATTCATCTTTCAAAATAAGATCTAAAATCCCACCTTCTCCTTGTCATTCTTTTGGTATACCTAAAAACTACATCTAGGAAAAAACACTTCTTTTTCTATACTCTCCTATCATATCATCCATAGCTGTCTTGTATTTACTATCACATTCTTCCATGTGTAATAATTAAGTCTTCCTATAAAATGAAGACTGAAGCAAAAATGTATATGCTAGTAATTAGAGGGGGGGGGGTTATCACAAAGAAGAAGGAGTAAGGAGAAAAGAGACAAAACCAAAGGTGGGGGGATAGAAATTAAATTCCAGAGGGTGAATTCCTGAAAAGGGTACTACTTGGTATTAAATACAATTAACTGGTTATTCTTAAGGAATCATCCTCATAGAGTTCATATGAACAACTGCATATCATGATATGGTCCAGAGTGAAGAGGAGAGAAATAATTATATGCTGGTTCCTGTCTCCACTGATAAAACATTGCTTTCTAGTAGGTCAAGAGCGGTTCTCTCCCTCTCTTATAAGTTGTACTTGAGGTATTCTCCCTGTAGCTTAAGCCTCAGCATGGACAGTAAAGCTCTGGAATGGGAGGAGAGCAGTGAGGACAGTGAGCAAAGCACTGTCAGGTTCTGTGCAGATGAGGTTGGTCTGAGTCCATTCAGAGTTGGCCAACCTATTGGCAGCTGGGAATCAAGAGTAGACAATGGTCCCAGAAAGAGGTGATACTAAGGGTATCTAAAGTGGTGCATAAACATCTCTGATACAAGTTATATGTATATTTAATTTATCTGCCAATAGAGACTGTGTTCCTTGAGGATAGAAATTGGTTATTGCTATTTTCACAGTCCCTATTGTTTACCTGAAACATCAGGGGTCCTTCCTGAAAGCACTATGGAAATACAAGATTACCAGGGCTTAAAAACGTTTGCCTAATGAATTGCATTGTAATTAATAAATTCTTGTCTCCATACCAGAAATTTGTAGTCTGGAAGTTTACTCCATGAAGCATAATTCTTTGTGGATATTTTTCCCACTGTGCATTTCAAGGACCTAGAATGGTGTTCAGCACATAATGAGTATTCAATAAATTTTTGTTGGATGAACGAATTCTATCAAATTCCAAAAGAGGCATACAAGAAGCAAAGCGTGTGGTTTTGAAAACCCTCTTTATCCAGAGAAGGCCCTAAAATTGTTCACTGGAAGAGTTGCAGCTTGCATATGTGACCTTGTTGGTTTACTTAGTTGTCAAATGGGAATAATAATAGGGTGGTAGACTTCACTGGGATACAACAGAGGAAGTTCCTAGTTTAATTGTGTAGGACACTTGCCCATACTGAGTGCTGGTCTCTTCATATCCCTTATCTGTCAAAAAGATTGAACACTTTAGACCCTGTCTGATGGGCTTTTATACAAGGTAACACATGGATGCCGAAACAGCACTGGACATAGACATGTAGCTGGGAGATGTAAGAATAGAGTGGATGACAATACGGAGATTTTTTTAAAGTATTATTTTTAAATATATTTTTATTGATTTTGGAGAGGAAGGGAGAGGGAGAGAGAAACATCAATGATGAGAGAGAATAATTGATTGACTGTCCCCTGCATGCCCTCTACTAAAGATGAAACCCGGGCATGTGCCCTGATGGGGAATTGTGAACTTTTGGTTCATAGGTTGGCACTCAACCATTGAGCCACACTGGCATTTTTAAACCAATGAATGTGCAGAAGGAATGAAAACAAAATAGACATGGGGATATAAGGTACAACATAGGGAATATACTGTAATAACTATGTATGGTATGAAATGGGTACCAGACTTATTGGGGGGATTATTTCTTAAATTATATAAATGTCTAAGCACTATGCTGTACCGCTGAATTTAATATAATACTGAGTGTAAACTGTAATTGAAAAATAAAAGGTTTTTAAAAAATAGAACCAAATAAAGAAAATTAATTATGTCTATAGCATCTTACTAATGAAATGCAAATTTAGCTAATAATTAACATTTGGTTTTGAGATTTAAACTTCCTCAGACAAATATTTTTCCAAAGCTTTAAAATTCTTAGATATGGATGATATGTAGGCTGTTTTAAACTGTCTATCCATTTTCTTAAAGTTAGGTCCCTTGTTTTTTAGATAAATTTCTTCAGAACTTGCCTTTGGAAGCCTCACTATTCACTTCACAGGTGATTCTTCTGATGTATGGCTCAGCAACACAAATATCCTTAGAGCTTTTTTCACATGGATACACATTTTAAATTCCAACCACATGTTCTTTTCAGGTGCGGTATTTTCTTTTAGAAGATCAGAACTGAAAAATTCTATTCAAATATTTCAATGACAGAATATATTTAAGAACCACTCATCTTCTACTTTTAGAGATTTCTTTTTCTCTCCTTTTCTACAGACTTATCCCACCATAACATCAGTCATCCCTCACTTCCCACCCCAAATCAGCTATATTTAAAAATATACCCATGGCTGGAGTTGCCCAGTCAAAAGAGAGGCCCCTGCTCTCCTGAAAAGGGCAGACTCCAACTCTACTCATCTTCCCGCTTGGCCACCAAGAGTCCCATTACTTTTAGTGCCTGGCACACGGAGTCTCGGTGACAGGAAAGCACCTAATGTATAAAAACTTTAAAATAATTATAGAAACTCAAATGATTCCACTTTCATTTTTCCTCTCATTTATTTCATGTATTTAGTATCATACTTCTACAGTTTTCTATGATATTAACATCTTTACTACATGTTGCATAATTAACAACCAGAATATGTGTCATATAGTGCTCTTTTAAAAAAATGGAGTACTTAACATGTATATACTTAGCAGTTGTTGTATTTAGCAGTTGTTAAATGGTGTAAATTTTTTTCATGATTGTTCCAATTTCCATAAACCTCTGGTTGCCACTTTTTCTATTGCAAAACTTGTCTTCTGCCTAGAATAAAACTACTTTAGGATACATATTGTTATAATATTTACATTATGATAAGCTTATTTAACAGCTCAATTTATTCTGATTTGTTAGAAATATTGAAAGATAGCTTCTTTTGTTTAATAGCCATTTAAAAAAGATTAGAGAAGGTGGCATATCAGGAACAACTGTCTTCCATAATAAAGCATCACTGTGGGCAGCCTGAGGAGATGCATTCTTTTGGGCCCCAAATATTTTCTCTTTGGAAAAAGCGCCCGTGCTATGAAAAAATCATGCTTTCAGCACTGCCTCTAGCTTCCATTCTCCACAGCATCAAGTGCAGATTCTATTTTTATTTCACTATAGCTTTTCATGTGATTGCCAGGAGCAAGATAAAAATTTATCTTGCAAAGCATGTTTTATTTCAGGTGCTGGGTGAAAAGTAAATGCAATAATTATTCACTACAGATATTTTCAAATAAATTTGGAATACAAAGCATTCTAACATTCCCAGAATATGCATACTCAAAAGATATCCTGCCCTACCTGGAGGTCATCCTTAGAGGAAAGTAGTTTTAATTTAAAATAAATTACTTCCATTCATCTAATATTCACAAATGTTTATAAAATATAATTAAAACCCAAGCACTATTCTAGACATAGAAATTACAATATTTTAAACATTAATTCTGCTTTCAAGGAGATCAGGGTGTAGTGGGCAAAGGAGACATGTAAGAAAACAAATACTAACCCAGTATGATTTCTAGAATGGAGATATGTCCAGAGAACATGGAGAAAGCACAGTGGAAAAGCAATGAGCCTGTCTCCGGTTAAAGTTTTAAGGAGGAGCAAAAGATTAGCACTTTAGGGAGGTCTCCTGGTGGACAAGTCCATACCAGGTGAGAAAGCTATTTTAGGCAAACTGAATGGCAAGTGTAAAGGTATGAGATAGCAAGGTATGTTTAAACAAGTAAAATTAGTTCATCTTTGCCGAAATACAACAATGGGAAAAGGTGGAAGTTGTGGTATGAAAAGAGGCTGGAAAGGATGTAGGTGGCAGCAGATTATGAAGGGCTTTCTGTTTCAAAGTATTGATCCCATAGGTAATAAGTATTTCTTGAAGAAATATGAACATAGAAACTATGTAATCAGTATGTGGGTGAGTGTGCCTGTGTGTGTGTGTGTGTGTGTGTGTATACATGTTTTGGAAATATCACCCTGCAGGCAGTACAGAGGTTGGTGGTCTGTGGGAGTGACAAGACATCGAGGCTATTGTAGTTATCCAGAAGTAGGAGGGTAGAGATATTGAAAAGGTTAAATTGAAAGGGCTTGTCATTGCTTAGATGTGGGCAGAAGAGAAAGGGGGAAAATGAAATGATTTTTAGGTTTATTTGTTGGGCAACTGGGCACATGGTGGCTCTGTTAGAGAGAATGCAGATCTAGAAGTGTGTGCATGTGTGTATGTGTGAGTGAGTGTGTGTATACACTTATGTTGGAGGATGTGGGAATAATGTGTGACATTATGTTAAATGTGGTTCAATGGGTTTCATGATTTTGATTTTTTTTTGTTTTCTACAATGTATATAGTTTTGATAGATTGAAAGCTCCAAATTACATTCACCCCATCTGCTCCCATCTAAAGTGCATTCCCTGACCTAGCCGATTTGGCTCAGTGGATAGAGCATTGGCCAGTGGACCAAAGGGTCTCAGGTTCGATTCCAGTCAAGGGCATGTATCTCGATTGCAGGCTCCTCCTTGGCCTGGGCCCTGGTCGGGGGAACGTGCAGGAGGCAACCAATAACTGTGTTTCTCTCACATCCATGTTTGTCATTGCCTTTCCCTCACTCTTCCATTCTGTCTAAAAATCAATGGGAAAATATCCTCGGATGAGGATTAAATGTTGAGAGAGAGAGAGAGAGAGAGAGAGAGAGAGAGAGAGAGAGAGAGAATATTCCCTCATTATTTCATCCAGTCTCTAAGATAGCCTATACACATGCTCATTCAGAACCATCTGTGTAGAACCATCTATCTATGTATGGTCAAGTTCTTATCTCTTCCAATCCCCCATATCACTTTGTTGTTTCATCTCACTCTTTTCTATCAACCATTTTCATTACTGCTTCCTCTAATCTCTAATACTTTCCAAAGAATATAACTTCACATTCCTCTATTCCAGATTTCTCCTGATTCTGCTTTCTTGATAATCAATTCATACTAGTTAAAAAAAACCTAGAAGTCATCTGATTTATGATATTCAAATTTTCAGGTACACAAAACATGAACAGGCCTCTTTTCTTTACCTAAACCTTTAGAGCAGTGGTTCTCAACCTTCCTAATGCCACGACCTTTTAATACAGTTCCTCATGTTGTGGTGACCCCCAACCACAAAATTATTTTCGTTGCTACTTCATAACTGTAATTTTGCTACTGTTATGAATCATAATGTAAATATCTGATATGCAGGATGTATTTTCATTGTTACAAATTAAACATAATTAAAGCATAGTGATTAATCACAAAAACAATATGTAATTATATATGTGTTTTCCGATGGTCTTAGGCGACCCCTGTGAAAGGGTCGTTTGACTCTCAAAGGGGTCGCGACCCACAGGTTAAACCGCTGCTTTAGAGGCTCCCTTTTGGTTATGAGTCTATTTCAGCAATATGTCATTCCTCTCTGCTCCTCTATTCCTTATCCACAGGAAAATGTATAAACTTTAAATTTCAAATTCAGTCAGTGCTAGCCTGATTTTTGCTTAAATATTTATCCTGTAAGGCACAATATTTAATACCTCAGATCCAAGTTTTCTGCATATAAAAAGGATGACACCTACACATAGGGTATGGAAAGAATTAAAAGAAATATAACATATGTAAAGTGCCTGACAAATGGGAAGTATTTCATATGTGATAGTTTTGTTACAATTATTTACAAATATTACTGGGAAATTCAAGTCAAATAATTAGGAAAACTTTAGTTTACTATACTTAGGTATAGTTTAAAATGGCATCCTTAAGAAAGAACACTTTACATTTCCATTTGGAAATTAACATTGGTTTGGGTTTGCTCAAAATGAGTGACATATTATACTTCTCCAAATACTGAAAACACTTGTATAAACAAAACTGTAATGAGTTAATTTGAACCAGTTTTCTAATTCCCATGAGTACTTTTATTATGTTTTTATTTCCCATAATCATATGGTCATAGGAAGAACAATTTGTATGTTAACCAAATTAATGGTACTCATAAAGATTGTTAATTTGATGATGCGCTGATTTTATTATTAATGGTTTTTAATAAAATACTCTCCAATGGATAGTAACTCATAGCCCCAAATTTTATAAAAACAATAATTTGAAATGATGTGGAACCCTCTAACTCAACAAAATAGTTTTGTGGAATTCATTTTTCATGTATGTTTGGATGTACAACAAAGAAAGTGTTGATTCATTGCCTACAGCCAATCATATTAATAAATTTCCCAAAGAAAAAAATAAAACTACTTTTCTCATTTTTATTCCATTTACTATATAAAGAATGGTCTTCATATTAAAAAGTGGAAAATAAGCACTAATGAGAAAGAATGGAAGTCTCAAAATATAAGAATATCAAAGTGAAGAGGCTGTTATACTAAAATGTAATCTCTGACCAGGACAAATGGTGTCATGGTAAATTACAGAGGTCTCAGGGAAATTCACAGATGAGATAGCTGAACCACTAAAAATCTCGAAGGAATTATAGAAAAAGAAAAATCACAATAAATATTAAAGATGAGCAAATATAACTTTTCAATATGAAATTGACATAAACTAATTTTTTCTACAAAGTTGTATTCAGAGGATGGTTGTTGACTATTGAGAGAGAAACTTGCATAGATTCACTAAGGACAAGTCATTGCTTACTAGTCTTTCTTTTTGAAAATAAGACAAAAGCTAGTCATTCAGGAAAATTCTATCAATATTGTTTCATATTATCTCTAAATTTTACCATGGAAATTTTTTTTAAATTTTGCTATAGCTTTATGAATAATATGAAATATATTCTCAATAATAATGCAGTTTGAAATATGTATGTAAATTTAAATAGTAATAATAAAAATGTTAATTAATGAATCTTAATTTAGTAAGTGGAAGACATATCTACCAATTTGTTTCAGTTTTAAAAATTTACATTAAAGTTATATACAATTATCTAAAAATCTCATAGTACAGAGTAGTTTATGCTTAAAAATAAGTCACTACTCTATCTTTTCCCACCATAATTTTACTCCCCAGAAACAATCATTTGTGTTTAGATACACTTAGTTACCTCTATTTTCTCTAAATGATATGTTCATATTGCTACCTCTTGATTTATCAACAGTAGATATTATTTGTTGCTTATGATACTTTAAAGCAGCGGTTCTCAACCTGTGGGTTGCGACCCCTTTGGCGGTCGAACGACCCTTTCACAGGGGTCGCCTAAGACCATCCTGCATAGCAGATATTTACATTATGATTCATAACAGTAGCAACATTACAGTTATGAAGTAGCAATGAAAATAATTTTATGGTTAGGTCACAACATGAGGAACTCTATTTAAAGGGCCAGAAGGTTGAGAACCACTGCAAAGATTTAGCTCACTAAAAAATCTGTTTTATTCCCACATCTTCTCAATAAACTCATAGAGTGACTTTTCTTTTTATGTTTTTAAATAATATCTTTTAAACCACGGATTGGCAAACTATGACCCATAGGCCAAATCCAGCTTGCCACCTTTTTTGTAAGTTTTATTGGAACATATTATATTCATCTGTTTATGGCTTTCATATTACAATAGCCAACTTTAGCACTTCATTTACAACAGAGACCATATGACCTACAAAGTCTAAAATATCCACTATGCCCTCTAAAGAAAAAAAAATTCAACCCCTGTTTAAACTTATGATTTGATTTTTAAACTTAGGCAATATGTACTGAACCTCTTTAGTGCTAAATAAATATATTAATACCCACAATCATTTTTTCCACTTCTCATCCCTCTTCTACTCACCAACTTGTATGAACTACACAGTTGATCCTTGAACAACACAGGGCTTAGGGACACTGACAAACTCCCACACAGTCGAAAAACTGTGTATAACTTTTAACTCCCTAAAAACGTCAGTCCTCATTCAGTATCCACAAGGGATTGCTTCCAGAACCTCTGCAGATGCCAAAATTCACCAGGGCTCATGTCTGCCTTCTGTACCTGTGTATTCCCAACCACAGACTGAAACTACTATTATCTATCTGTTATACAAATCCACAGATATGGAAACTGGGGATTTGAAGGGCTGACTGTATATTAATAGAAAAAAAATCTGTGTATAAGTGGACCCTCAGAGTAAGTTCGAACCCATGTTGTTAAAGGGACAACTATACTTTGATTTTTACATTGTCAAGATGACATTTAAATTCTACTCTGCCGTTATTATATAGCTTTCAAGGTTTATCTGTGAGTTGAGTCTGAAAGTTGAAATTCAGTACAATTATCACATTATGATTATATACATAGTGCCCCTTACATAACTCAGTATTTTACTTTCAATCCGATTTCTTAGTAGTTTAATTGGATTTCTCGTCTTCAAGAAAGCATGTTCAAATGGATTCTCCTTTTTGACACTGCAATAGCTTAACTGTTTAAATGTTATTTGCTTTATTTTTTCTATTTTTAAAAATTTCCATCACCATTGAGCCCCTCTAAGCCCTCTTCTACCTCCACTCCCAACCCCTAGCAATCACCACAATGTGGTCCATGTTCATGAGTTCTCTCTTGCTCTTTTTTTCTTTTCTCTGTTTTGCTCAATCCCCTTTCTTTATTGATTCATCCAAAATGTCATTTCCCTTAAATTTTTTATATAATAGTGGTAGGCAGAATTCTAAGACAGTGCCCAAGATTCCTGGTATGCAGATCCTGGTATAATCCCCACAATGTGAATATGATGGATTTTAGTCCTCTGATTAGGTTATATTATAGGGCATAGCTCACTTTTTAAAAAGAGAAATTATCTGCATGAGCCTGACCTCATCACACGAGCCCTTTAAATCTGGGCACTAATTTTACTTACAGAGGAAGCAGAGCAAAATGCCAGTGAAGGTGGGTATCCTCTAGGAACTGAGAGCATTCCATGTTGACAACTAGCAAGAAAACAGGGACCTCAGTCCAATAGGCAAGAGAAAACAAATCTAGCCAAACTCCTGATTGCCCCCCTGCCGGCCTGGTTGCCCCCAACTGCCCCCCCCCCCGCTAACCTGGTTGCCCCCAACTGCCCCCACCACCGGCCTGGTAAGAACGGAGTCCTGCTGACCCAGACACCTTGATTTCAGCCTTCTGAGTCCCTGAGCAGAGAAGCCAGTCACACATGCCAGACTTCTGACCTACTGACTGAGACAATGCATATTGAACTAATAAGTTGCTATTATTTTAAGCAGCTCAGTTTATGGTAATGTGTTATGTAGCAATGGAAAATTAATGCAACATCTGTCAACTGAGTTTTGTGAGTCACAAAATCCTCAAGAACAGTTGGGATTTTTTTCTTTATCTATTTGAAGTAATTTTAGAACATATCCACAAACTGTTTGATACTTCTTTTACAAAATGTGGTGTTTAATTCCTCCCCACTTCTGTTAGTGTCATACTTTAATGACTAGAATATCTATATATATAAAGATCCAGGGGCCGTCACATCCGAAACAACAGAACAGATGACCTAACAGGCTGAGTGGGGTGACAAAGACAGCAGGGAGGTTAGTGAGGGACAACCAAACGACTGAACACCAGGCTGCATGGGGCGACCAGGCCGGCAGGGGGGTTAATGAGGGACAGCCAAACGACTGAGCAGCAGGCTGCGTGGGGCGACCAGGCTGGCAGGGAGGTTAGTTGGGGGCGACCAGGCAGTTGGGGGTGACTAGGCTGGTGGGGGGGCAATTAGGGGCACCCAGGTTGGTGGTGGGAGCAGTTGGGGGCGACCAGGCTGGCAGGGGGGGCAGTTAGGGGTGATCAGGTCATCAGGCAGAGGTAGTTAGGGGTGATCAGGCTGTCGGGGGGGCCAGTTGGGGGCAATCAGGCAGGCAGGCAGATGAGCAATTAGGAGCCAGCGGACCTGGATTGTGAGAGTGATGTCTGACTGCCGGGTTAGGTTCGATCATGGGACTGGAAGTCAGACATCACCTGAGGAGTCCCAGATTGGAGATGGTGCAGGCTAGGCTGAAGGGACCCCCCCCTCCCATGCATGAATTTTGTGCACTGGGCCTCTAGTCTATGGAATAAATGATGCTGTGTGATGTCTTAGGCTAGGTTGAAAAAAGTGATAGATGCCAAAAACTGGAAGTAACCAAGATGTCCTTCAGTAGGATAATGAATAACCACATTGTTCTAGATTTACACTACAGAATAATTATTCGGTGATAAAGAAAAGCCATAAATCTACACAACATGGATGAATCTTAGATGCATATTTTTAAGTGAAATAGTCTTATAAGACTGCATGCTGTATGATTGCATGCATGTAACATTCTAGAAAAGGGGAAATTATAGAGATGGAAAAGAGATCAATGGTGCCAAAGCTTGGACAGGTGAGGGAGTTGTCTAGGCTTTTGGGTAAGGGATACACAAGGATGTCTGCATATGCAGGACCTCCATTATTCTTTTTCTTTTAGACCCGGTTCTCTCTACAACCCTGAGTCACTCACCTTGCTGTCAGGGGCAGCGTAGTCCCCTCCTTGACTGCCGCACCCTCTGGGTTCCATAGTCCACCTGTTTTCCATTTTCCTGAACTGTTTTAGAACTTGCTCTGCTGAAGTTCCACTTTCTACTATGTTTGCTATTATAGGATGATATCATGTTGATTCATTTAACATCGTTTTAGTGGGTATCAGGGGATTGCAGATAAAAGTATTCACTCTTAAATTAAAAGTTGAAAAATTTATTAATGACCTTGGAAAGGATATTCATGAGATACAGTTGTTCATAGTGCATGCAACTGAAAGGGAGAGATGAATAATATAAAGTCATATTCTAAAGCTAAGATGGTTGCTAGGTATTATTATTAATATTGCAGCTACTGTTATTATTCTAGGTACTTTGCTACAAGTTTTAAGTATTTGGTTGATAAAACTAACCACTTCTCAGAATAACCTCTGCTGTCACCCTCGTCTACGTCACTACTTCTCACTTAGATGTTTATAAATGTCTAGTAAATGTTTCTATGCTTTTTCCATAATCCAGTAACCACAGGGCTATCAAAGTAATCTTTTAAAAATAAAAATTGGACATATTATTACCTTGCTTAAAATGCTCCAGATGGCTTGCCAATTCCTCAGAATAAAAGCAGCCTTACAATGATCTGTGAACCCTACATAACCTGGGCCATTCCTAAATCTTAATTTCATCCCATATTTCTCCTCTTCCCTAATTCCTTTGCTCCAGACACATTATCTTTTCTCTGAAGATATCGATTCTACCTTCTCAGAATTATTGTTGGGTAGGTCAGATGAGATAAAGAGAAATAAATGCTTTCCAAAATATTAAACAAGTATCAGTTACCAGTAATTACCTGCCTACCTTAGAAGCATTTCGGTTTGTGAGTGTGCCTGTGTGTGTGTGTGTGTACCTGTATTTGTCTTGGCAGGTTGGTTTTTAGCAAGTCTGCCACCATACTTGAATTGTTCATGTCTGCACTTTTCTAAAGCTGATATTCATTGCACTTGTGGCTTATCAAGGAGATAACAGAGGTTTAATAAATTAACCAAATAATAAGACAGCCTAGAACTGTCTCCTGATTTAATTTCTGCCTCAATTAAGCTGGGGATCTTCTGAAGAATGTTTTCAAGATATTGATAGAATAACAACTTTTGTATATAAAAAAAAGATAAAGTATCAGCTGTTAGTTCAACAATCCAAAGGAACAGAAGGATAAGGAGGTTACAGAGACACAGTTAGTAGACAGATTTAAGTAGAACATGCCAGTCTAGATGTGACCTTCCTTGCTGCCCATTCAGGAAATATCAAAGAGATTGAAGAAATGTGTGTTCAACATTCTTCATTTAGTTTCGTGATTACTCCAACTTTTTTCCTTTAGCAGAATTTTCCAGTTAAACTTTTCTGTCTTTTGACTTGATTTGTGCAAAATCTCAAGAAAAGAGCATCCCTTTGGATTTCATTAGGCCATCGTATGCTTTATTTATCTCTCAGGAGAGGGATGAAAGTGCCTTTGGGACTCAAAGATCCTGCTTCATTTAGTTTATGCATGTTACACGCTCAGCACTTTCTGCAGTTGCACTTTCATTGCAGCGCTTTCTAGCTAAATCTGGGGAGCAGAACCATTTAGTGGGACCATGATTATGGCTGCAGGCCATGTAGATGGCATTACAAGAGTACAATTCCCTGTTTTTCATCTAACTAGATTGATACAAGAAATTGCTTTTAATGGTCAGGATCAGCGACTATTCTGAATAGTTTATATAGTTACTAGGGTAGAAATGGTATGTCCTCTACAACTAAGCAAATGATGATAGTGTTTCAGGTCAGGAAAGTGGAAACCATTTAAAACAGAAAATGTAATGTAGTAATTTGATGATAAATCAGTTTGGTGAGGCAATACAGAGATTAGCACTAACAGGAAGCTTTACTACCACTCCTATAACCTGGAAAAAGGAACAAGAGAGGAGGAGATTTTATTGAAGTCCAGGAGCTGGAGTTACCCAATGAAAGTTGGAATAGTGATCAACTTTTTGAAAAGCCAGCTTAATCAGGAGGCTAGGAAATGCTGCTTATAGGACTCAGACCTCTGTGGGACAGAGCTTAGCAAAGGAAGGCAGGGAATGAATCTTAGAGCAAGCAAGCTCAGAGTGGCACAAATAATTTTTCATATTGATCTAACACTTAAAATGTTCTAAGTTCTATGATATTTGGGGAGTAGGAATTTTAGTAGACTGTTTCTGCTCTGACTACCTACTGAATTGGGAACAGTTCGCAAAGGAGGAAATGTATACTGGGTTTTGATGGATGAGTCAACAAAGGAGGATGTGAAAGATATGACTATTGATAAAAAATACTCACTACCTTTTGGGTTGAGCATATTTCTCAACCACATTGGGTTTGACCATGTGTATTGCTTTAGTCGGGGGAAGTTAGTGGTCATGATTCAAGCAGAGTCCTTAAATGTGCTAGTATGATCTAGTGTGGCCAGTAATCTGCCAGAAGGAGAACATATTCAGGATAGCTGCTGGTCCAAGGAGAATGAGGAAACATATGAAGCTGACCTAACTCCAGTCTGGAACCAAACCAGCAGATACCAGCTGAACCTAGCCTGACACAGAGTTGCTCCATACAATGTGTGTTGCTGCAAGCCTCTCCACTGGGTTTGAGGTTGTTTGTGCACTCGGCCTGCACCCTCTTGCAATCAGGGAGCCCTAGGGGGATGTCCGACTGCGGTGGAGGTGGGAGGGGCTCCTGTCATCGCCGATACGCTCACCAGCTGTGAACCCGGCTTCTGGCTGAGCGGCGCTCTCCCTGTGGGAGTTCACTGACCACCAGGGTGCAGCTCCTGTGTTGAGCATGATCGGACTGAAACTGACTCTCTGATATCCCCTGAGGAGTCCCAGATTGCGAAAGGGCGGAGGCCAGGCCAAGGGACCCCACCGGTGCATGATCAGGGATGCGGGAGGTTGGCCAGCTGGGGAGGGACTGCAGGAGGGCTCCAGGTCATGTCCAGCCTGTCTCTCTCAGTTCCTATTGGCTGGACCCCAGCAGCAAGCTAACTTACCAGTCAGAGTGTCTGCCCCCTGGTGGTCAGTGCACATCATAGCGAGTGGTTGAGCAGCCTTAGCATATCATTAGCATATTACACTTTGATTGGTTGAACAGATGACTGGACGACTGGACACTTAGCATATTAGGCTTTTATTATATAGGATAACTGAATAATAAAGAGGGAAAGGCTTGCTCGGTAGGAGAATACCACATGAAAGATCGTGGCTATTACTTTTCTATGATTAGACATTGGATGACTTAAAGAGAAAGGCAGAAGCTGAAAGACACAGTTATGAGCCCAATAATGAAACTAAAGAGTAAGATCAAATCTGTTCGGTGATGAGATTTCATCAAAGTAGTTTTCACAGAGAGAATAACATAATCATACTCCACAGAGTTAGTCCTACAACTTTATCTGGCAGATTATTCATCAGCAGACTTGGTCACTTAACAGACATTAATAAGCACCAACTATGGGCCAGACATTTGGGATATATTAGTTAACAAAAAGAAGATATCAGTCCTTACCTATTGATGGAGGGAAATAGGCAATAAACAATAAGAGTAATAAGTAATGTTTATGATATATTAGAAAGTGATAAGTGCTATGAAAAAAATTAAGAAAAAGTAGTCTGGAAGGCAGGGCTACAATTTTTTAATGTGTAGAGGGGGTGGGTCTCATTAAGAAGGCAACATCATCTTGGAATTTGCAATAATCAAGGATCCTTCAAGGTTTACAACTATCATGTAGTTATGAGCATCCAGCCAAAAATACCATGTAAAATACTCTATAATCAAGGATTTAAACTGTTCCTTGTAAAAACCTTATGATTCACACAACTTTAAAGCATCTGATAGAAAGAAGTTGTAGAACATCATGATTCCCATAATAACAGCAAAGATGTCTTCGTCAATATGTACATTGTTCTATTCTGTGATGCAGTAGTTCATGAATAGACAGTAACTGCTGCTGGTGGTCCACCTGGAATCTTGGGACCACCATGATCTGAATCTTCACTGGAGAAAAATGATGTTTGATGCTCATCAGGGCAAACAGTAGAACCTTGGCAATCAACCACGACTTGACATTCTGGAAAGTAACTTTGGCTGGTGAATTCAAACACTGTGCAGCCTCTTTTCTGGGAAACAGTTGAACTAACTCAGTTATGGCATCAAGCTTCATGTTACGTTAAGGAAGATAGCATAAAGTTATTTGAATGGTGTTAAAAAAAGGTCTGTGGTCATTTCTTTGCTGTGCAGTGGCTACAACATGGATCACAAGTATCTCAGTATTTTAAGTGTAACTGTGCTGATAGCAGCTATACCACATAGCACTGGGACCTAAGATGCTACACAATTTTGTTTTCTCATTTGCTCTCTGAAGTAGCAAAGGTTTGTGGAAATCTTTCTGCAAGACAGAGTGCTGGTAGCTCACCTTCATATATCCCTCTTTTTCCTCTTTCATATGCTGCTCTATTCAGACTGTCTCACCACTGCTGTTTCTCTGTCTGCTCAGACATCATCCTAGTACACAACTGCTCTCATCTCAAAACCATCCAGCGCCGCTCACAGTGTACATTCTTGTACACCTACTATCCGTGTTTCACATTACAACCTAAGTGGTCTTCAAAAAATGCAAGTCAGTGACTAACCTGCTTACTAGTAAATCTCTTCATTATCTTCCCACTGTTGTTTTATTTTTCTCTTTTACCATATTCTATTCTTCATAAAAATGTACTTTTCCTTTCCAGATTTAGATATTGCTCATTCTATTTCTAGTCATTTAAAAGTTGCTCACGAGCGCTGGCTGATGGCTCAGTTGGTTGGGGTATTGTCCCATACACCAAAAGGTTGCAGGTTAATACCCAGTTAAGGCACATATCTACATTGTGTGTTCAACCCCCCAGTCAGGGGTGCATACGGAGGCAACAGATCGATGTTTCTCTCTCACATCAATGTTTTTCCTCTTTCTCTCTCCCTTCTTCTCTCTCTAAAATCAGTAAGCATGTCCTCAGTGAGCATAAAAGATTAAATAAATAAAAGTTGCTATTGAATTTTGAGAATGCACATGTAACAAAGTCAGTCCTTCAGATGTGAGTGAAGAAGGCACTTCTTCAAGGAAAGTTTTCTCCTCACAGAAGTCCTTGTAGCACCCTGTTTTGATATTTTTAGAACTTACTATGACACACATAAAATTAATTATGCAATTATTTTATTACATGCCTGTCTCATTCCTTCTGCCTCTACCCTACCATAAAGGCCATAAGCACCAAGGACAGGAATTGTGTCTATCAAGTTCCCACCATCCTAAAAGCCAATAATAGTACCCAGCACTTAACAAATATGCATTGAATGAGTTAACTGGTGGCCAATCAAGATGTAATTTATATGCCATCCTATAGTTAACTACTGAAAACAAAAACAAAAATCGCAGGATTTTCTTATTATTATTAATAGATAAGGAAAACCTAACAGAGTTTTGTTTATATAAAGCAAAAGTGTACTGGAAAAGTTATATATTATGATTTAAACTGCAAGTAATTATCTTCCTGAAGAAACAAAAAGGAAGGGGAGAGAGAGAGAGAGAGAGAGAGAACTATTCCAGCTGTTTATCTAAGTAGCAGGTATTTGTTTCACTAAAAACAAGGGGGGAAAAACATAAATTTGATCAATGGCACTGATTCTGTTTTCTGAGTAAGAGAAAACAAACAAAAAACACACAAACAAAAACTTAGTTTTCCCTGATATCTTTCTTCAAGCATTATGGAAAGAGGGCAAACTTTTATTTAACAAAAACAAATACCTATATTTTAAATGCTGTAAGACATATTTCAAAGATAGTCTCCAACATAATTTAGACATGCAAAAACTCAGTCCTGTTGTCTGCATGACATTCTTCCTGAACCCTCTCATGAGTGAGTCTGAGTATTGGAAAATGTTCCCACTTTCTTCCTCTGGAAGATCATTCCCTGTCCTAGCAGGCAGTCTTCTACACACAATCTAAGGCCTGAGATCTGGACGGCAGCAATCTCCCCCTCCATACTCCAAAGGCTTTCCAACTCCCCAGCTTTGACCCAACAGCAGCATTCCTTAGTCTCGACCTAGGAATTGCTCCACATGTAAAATGAAGATTATCTGGAAAAGTATCCATCTAGAAAAGTTGTTATAAAGACCATATTGGACATATATACAGTATCTAGAGCAATGTCTAATCTATAAAAGTGACATGCACATTTAAATACATTATTTGAAGCTACAAGATTAAGTTATAATTTTCATGTTCCATTTTAACCCACTGACTATTTGGATATCATGATTCTTTTTTTAATATATTTTATTGATTTTTTACAGAGAGGAAGGGACAGGGATAGAGAGTTAGAAACATTGATGAGAGAGAAACATCGATCAGCTGCCTCCTGCACACCCCCTACAGGGGATGTGCCCGCAACCAAAGTACATGCCCTTGACCAGAATCGAACCTGGGACCCTTCAGTCCGCAGGCTGATGCTCTATCCACTGAGCCAAACCGGTTAGGGCATGGATATCATGATTCTTAAAGGAGAATATTCTATTTATAAATGGTTGTTGATCGATGTCCTCAATAACCATATTGGATGGTGCTATATGAGTAAAGTGGGAACTGCTTCTCTAACATGTTCTAATGATACTGAGTTCCTCCTTAAAGCAAGGATTCTGTGAAAATTAATCCAACTGTCCTTCCCAACTAATTATCATGCTTATCCTTTCTGTGGTTTTCATGAACCTGTGGGAAATACTGAAGGAAAAGTTCTATGGTAATCTCCATAATTGTTCTCTCATTTTTGTATTGTAAATTAGCTCTTTGTATACTCAGCAATTCAGATAGGCAGGGATAATTACAGGGTGTGCTGAAGAAAGAAATCACTTTTTAAGAAAAGGAATTGAGAAGGAGTCCTCACTTTAATCCTGTGTAACTTGAGGCTTCTAAACTATGAAATCCCTACTTGATGTGCATGCTTGATATCACTGAGGCATGCTGAAATAAAGTAATATTTTAGTAAAAGTTTTTAAACATAGGTTTAAATTCCTTTTGATAATTACTTAAAGAAAAGAGGAAAACCAGGCTCTTGTTCTGGAATGTACTGAGTAGACAATTCTGCATGTTCATGACTTGCAATAAGCTTTGAAATAGTTTCACTCTAAACTCTAACCAAGAACACCCTAAATAACAATCTTAAAGCAGTTTATCTTTAAAAAATACATACACACTCACACACACACACCACCTATGTGAGTTTTTTTAAAAAATAAAAACTTTTTTTATCGGTCCATGTTACCTTTGACCAAGATCCATCAAGAGAAATAGTTTTATTTTTCATCAAGCAGCCAGGCTACAGGAAACTATTTGTGCACCTCCTTGTATGGACACAAGACAACTGGAGGTTATTTTGCCATTTCCTCTGGCTGAGCTATAATTTGGTTTAATAGTGAAATAGCCTGAGAAATGGCACTCTCCCAGGAGCTGACTGAGCTGGCCACTGCCTGGGACAGGAAGTCGTAGTCTAAGTCTAGAAGGAACTGAAAGGAGACAAGCAGTATGCCTACTCTTGGAGCACAATGATTGTCCATTAAAGTTAGATGACTTTATTTAACATATTTTGCGTTTCACCACAGCATCATAGGCCTTATTTCAAACCCATAGTATAGGATGAAGTAGAGGCCCCTTTTTAAATCTTTGTAGTCCTTACTCTCTTTCACAGGTTAAGGAACATGAGGGTGAAGAACAAGGGAAAATATTGAGCTTACACAGTCTCTTGGCCTGGCTCTGTGGTGACATATTTTCTGCCCCTTTTTTCTATCCAGATAAGCAAATCCCTGTACTTATTCTAAAACATGAAAGCCAGCCTTTCTGTCTATGAGATTTTTATCTCAAGGCTCCAAGGTGGAATAGAATAGTAAATGGTCAAGAGAAAATGTTCTTAAATCAGTCTGAGTTTAAATTCCAGCTCTTCCTTTTACTAGCCACATGACCATTGGCAAGTTACTGTATTCCTCTGTCCCTGAGTTTCTTTGCCAAATGAGGGATAAAATTATGGTACTTAACAGAAGATTTATGTGCTACTTAAGTTTTGCTAATGTATTTTACGGGCTTAGTTTCATAGGTAATAATAAATGCCATCTATTATTAATTAAAATAATCCAAAATTTATTTAATGGAATGTATATTTGAGTGTCAATTTTCAAAACACAGAACCTGGGTTTCTAAATCCATAGTATATGATTTTATGAGAAGATACATGTATCTTGGAGTGCTCAACATCAAACCATGAGCCTTTTTGGAGCTGAAATTCCTGAATAATAAACAAGGATGCCATTTGTAAAAAATATGTCAAGTGCTGTCTAAGGAAAACAAGTTTCTATCTTAGCCCACGTAGAAAAAGCTTCTTGGGGGGAGGCTAATTGTAATACTGCTTTATATTCACTACATACACTTATTAAGCAACTAATATGCCTTATACTCTTGGAGTAGAAAATGCAGAGATAAATAAGATGCAGTATGAGGAACTTATAATCTAGCTAGCTGGCTATATAAACCTACATTTATAGAGATAATGGAAGTTTAGGGCTATAAGACCATTATAACCAACGTATCATAGTGGAGAGAGAATTTCCAGTTGGAATAATCAAAGACTTTTTAGAAGAGGTATTATTTGAATTGATTGGAATTTTAATTGGTGAAATGAAGAAAATGGAAATATGGTATACTGAAACATTTGCCCTAGAAATAATGTCTCTCTCTGTTATTTTCACAAAGAACCATTGATTTCAAAACATCACTCTGCAAATCACAAAATATTAATGGCAAAATTCTACACATACTCAACTTCTAACATGTGTTCGTATACTTAGAGGATGAATTTTTATTATGTGCCAAAATAGGAGGAATTATGATAACTACTTCAAAGTTCCCAGCAGCATAAAGCAGCTGCTAAATCATAGATAAGCCTAAGAGACACCAATCCTCATGATTTTTGTGTGTGTGCTAGAATCTGGGTAAAGTAGGGCAAAATTGGACAAGTCAAAATTGCTTTATCTCATTCCACATGACTCTGGAGGGTGTAATTAAAACCAGTAAAAGGAAGATACATTGTCTAGTTATAAGGAACCACTTCCTGACAATTCAAACTGCCAAGAAATAAAATGGACTTCCATAAGATGCAGTCAAATCCCAACTCAGTCACGATTTGCAGCAATATTATTAAAGAGAATTTCACATGAGTAGGTTAAAGGACTTGGTTTAAATACTCTGTAAAGTTCCTTCTGATTCTGAAGTTTGGGTATTCTTCAAAATTAAACCCATTCACAGTAAGGTGACATAGGAAGTGAAACAGGTTGTATATGGGGACAATATGACATGATGGAAGAGGTGGCCCGGCTAAAATTCTTCTCTTTGAGGATCTCTTTGCCAGTTTCAAAGCTCTTCTTCAAAGAAGGCAATAGCAATTCAATATCAAAACATAACATATACCTTTTGGGAGCAGAATGAAATTGTAATAATAAGCATGTTATAAGAGCACAATGGTATATTTGAATATTAGTGACTATGGAAGACCGAAAATTGTAATCAGATACAAGTAGCAAATGTGGAGCAATCTGATTCTAGCCATTACTAATTACACATCAAAGTATGTTTATGTTGTGGTGAAAAATAAACACATGCCAATTTAATATTTCTGATTTTAGAATTTATCTGACATTTTCTCTACACTAATTTATTTAAAAATGATTATACTTATAGAAACATGTACAGATGTTGAGCTTGATGAATTTTTATTAACTATTGGCACAGTCTTTACAATTAACTTCAAATAAACATATTTTTCCTGATTTATTTCAAAATAATAATTAATAACAGTTGGTCTCAGGAGATATCTTTTTGGGGGCAGGGGTGTCATGGTTCTCCTTTAAGTAAACAGTTTTAAATTTTAGGGGGAAGACACATAAAGGGGATTCAATGACTTTTAGTGATGTAAAGAAGAAAAAAATCTAGCTCATTTTGTTGCTAGTAGCTTTATTTAGTAAGACAAGGAGTCATTAGGCAGTTGAATTTTGTACAATGAAAATATCCAACTCTGGGTGTAAAATTGAAGAAATAAAATTAGGTAAATTTCATTCCACATTTAATTGGCTATGATATCATGGGTATATTATGCCTCTTTCCACAGCTGCTAATGAAAAGTCACATTGCCAGCACATCAAAGAAAAGTGCCAGATAAATGATATTCAGAACCTTGAATTGTATGAATTTGGTACATTTTTAATCATTCTAACTACAGATGAGATATAATGTCAATCTTACTTTGGGAATGTTAAAAATCACACAGAAAAAACATTTATGTTTCAAGAAAACACTTGCTATGGACCATAGAGGATATTGGGTTTTATTAGGTATAATGTAATTTTTTGCCCTGTAGTACCACACATTAATGTAAATCAAAAGTTATTGGTAATAATGATTCAAGATATATGTAAAGCATTACTTTACTCATTCACTCAATTAATGTATATCATATATATTACGTTAGTAGACAGCTCTGTAAATAATTCTGATATGCACCTAGGTTTGGAACTCCCTAGTCTAAGTAAAGTAATATACTTATACTAGTTAATCTTATTTGATATCAAAACAGAAAGAAAAAGCATCAGTAGAGGTGTCCTTAATATCTTTCTGTTCTCTCCAAAGTCCTATGGTTTATTGGGGGTGGGTGCCCAGTGGGCTATGATGGGTAGGACTAGAGGTGGGATGCATGTCATCTTCCTCTTGGATGGCAGCTGTGGTGATGAGAGAAGGCTCCATGATGCCTGGGCCCAGGAACCTCTCATCTGCACACAGTCTCTGATCAGGGCACTGGAAGGCCAGACCACCTGGGCCAAAGACTGAGCAATGACATCAGCTACCTCCAGCAATGCAGGTGGCTATAGTGCCACCATCCCCATTTTCTTAATGACCAGGTTACAGAGCTTGAGCTGCCATGGATTGTAGTTCTCTCCACCACCATGGACCTCCACATTGCCCTTTGGCCTCCTAACACACATCCAGAGCTCGGTGGGTTCATAGCCATAGAATCTCCTGCCTGTGAATGTATAAAGAAGGCAGGCATAAACCTTTTCTTCCAGGTCAGTATTTATTGAAAATTGATAGCCAGGCGTACATGTTTTCAAAAACAGATGATTCTTAGGCCCACCTTATACCTACTGAATCAAACTTTGTTGGGCCAAGAACTAAAATTTACTTTCTTTCTTTTAAATATATATATATTTCAGAGAGGAGAGTGAGGGAGAGATAGAAACATCAATGATGAGAGAGAATCATTGATCAACTGCTTCCTGTATGCCTCCTACTGGGGATCGAGCCTGCAACCTGGGCATGTGCCCTGACTGGTAATCAACCGCAACCTGCTGGTTCAAAGGTCTATGTTCACCTACTGAGCCATGCCAGCAGGACCTATATAAGCACTTTTAAAGGAGAAAGGGCATGCCTTACTTCTCTGTGAATGAGATGCTCATAGGTGTGTGCTTGGAAGGACCAAGCAATCATTCATCCATGAATCGCATGAGAAAAGATAAAGATTTGCCTCAAGTCTCTAGGTACTTGAATACATGAAATGAAGAATTTAAAAAGATTATTTTTATTGTTAAAAATTCACATATTTTTCTATGCTCTGTTATTCCACAATGCCATTCCCTTCTCAACAGCCATGTTTGAGATTATATAGAAATAGCCAGAGGGCTATGGCAGCAATGGAATTGAATGAGTCAACCTACTTGAGATAAAATGGTTTCAAAGTGTCCTTGTAGCCAAAAGGTCTAAAACCTGAGCCCCTCTGCTTGGGCCCCAGAGATCGGAGACTAAGGATAAGGTCATACTCTTGTATGAGAAGCTCTGAGCCCTAGCCTTATCTCCTGCTTGCTGGCTGTGCAATCTTGGGCAAGTCATTTAGCCTCTCAATTAATTGATTTAGTCATCTCAAAACAAGAATTAATAATACCTACAAAATCAAGTTGATGAAAGTGTCACATAATGCTGTTGAATATATAAGATCTAACAAGATGCAATTAAAATTATATTTAACTAGAGGCCCGGTGCATGAAATCTGTGCACATGCGGGGGGGTGGGGGGGTGTCCCTCAGCCTGGCCTACATCCTCTTGCAATCCGGGACCCCTTGGGAATGTTGTGCCTAAACTGGCTGTCGAACATCCCTCTCACAATCCGGGATGCTGCATGCACCAGTGACCATACTTTTCATACAGGTGAAAGGCATCTTGCTGTTTTATGGGCAGCTACATTTTTTCCCCTGATTATAAAAAGTAGTACATAACATGATCCTTCTGAGGCAGTGACACCATTTTCCCCATCTTATGGGTGGAAAAACTGAAGCAGAAAAAAGTTAAGTAATTGGCTTTGTCACACAGTTCTAAGTGTCAGAATCAGGGCTGACCACAAAATGTGCAAGCCAGAGTCCATGCATGTCATCGCTGCATCATCCTATTTTTTTAGTGTTAGAGTAGCCTTGCCAGGTTTTAATTTTTAAATCTAAGAGACTGTTCCCAATATGCAGGGTAGGGTCCCTAGGCCTGGTCAGAGATCAGGGCCATCTGTGGGGTGACCGGCGGTGTGATGGGGGGAGGGGGGGGGGGCGCGCTAGCACCCACCTTGGCTGGCAGCCCTTGCACTGCCCAATTGGCCATCCCCCTTCCCCCATAGCCGCCTCGGGGCCGCCTCCCCTCTCAGGGGGGAAAAAAGGGGGGGGCCTGTCCCCCGGGGGGCGGGCGCGAGTCAAAGGGACCGGGGCGTCCCCTCTGGTCTTTCCCCCTTTTTGGTTAATTTGAATATAAGGGTTTTTTTTTTTTGTAGGCTATTTTAAAAGCAGTCCCGTTTTTAAAAATGTTTTTTTAACCACTACGGTTTTATATCAAAACTTTTAAGCACTACAGTATCTTATATATCACTCATTTATATTTTGGGGCAAGCAATCCAAGAGGTAAAATGCTTGAATCTTTTTGTTCAAATTACACAGGGCATAGAAAGCATTCTTTCTTACCAACATATAGACTGGAAGGTATACTACATACTTTTTATCTCTTCTCCTAGTATTTGTATGTTAAAAAAAATAAATGAATTTTTCTTCAGTGGTTTATAATAGCTTGTTTGCCGGGTGTTTTTTTTTTTTTTGGGGGGGGGCGTTGTTACTACTCCAAGAACACAGATTTTGTGCCACTCTGGAGCATGAGTTAGCATTGTTTGCCATTTAGAATTGCAAGCACCTTTCCTTTTCACCACCAACCCCAAGCATAGTTGCCGTTTTTCTGAGTCTGCCAGAAGTGCGATGAACTTGCAACAAAGAGCATTCAGCATTTAAAGGGCTAGACTCAATGAGTATACTCAGCATTATTGCACCACATGCCCCAAAGGACTGGCAAAGTGCTACATGAACAGGAACTAATGGTTGATGTCTTAAAGAGCATGACAGTGATTTTCTAACAGTTTTCGAAGGGTTTGGAGGCCATTCTTTGGGAGACAGAGCACATACACCCACAGGGATTATAATTACTAAATATTCTAGACTGAAATTATTGGAGCCAGTTTATCGGTATATCATTTTTTAACATTTCCTATGAGAGTTTCTAAAATAGATAATTCTTGTAAATAACTGTACAAACACATACGAAGAAAAGCTGATTAAAACCATTTTCAGATTATATCCCGCTCCTGTCAATACATTTGTCCAACACTAATAGTTTCCCAATCCCAGGGCCAGAACAAATTTTTGATACTGAGTTTGAATGCCTTGCATTTTTTTCTCTTGCAATGGGGGTTCTGTTTGCATGTGTGAGAGCATATACATGCCTTACGTAATAAGAATGAAAGCAGGAGGATTTGTTAAAACACCATGTTTATGTGTTGTGGTTGTTGTTGTTTCAAAATTGGGCACAGTTTTAACAATTTGCAAAATTGCTGTTACCAGATTTATGGCTTAACTTCACTGAGGTAAACAAGCATGATAATCCCATTTCAACTGGGAAAACATTTGCTAAGCTAGTGTGACACCACTGTGGACATTATCTGCTTCATCGCCCTGAGCTTCCCGGCCACATAGAAATTTGCCTTTTCTACCTGCCAGTGCTACACAAAATGATGCTGGTAGTGTGAGTCTGTTGCTAAGAAATAATTTTAGAGAACGTGAAAATGAAGATAATTATAAAACACACTTGAATAATGTCTTTAGGAGAGAGGAACTCAAGGTTACCATATTCTGTTATTTTAGCTACTATTTTTCTAGCATTTCCCTTCTGCTCCCAATCAGCTCAACAATTAGTTTCAGCCTCTCATTGTCACAGAAGAAAAAAAAAAGAAAGAAAGAAAGAAAAAGAAAAGAAACCATTACTAGTCTTTCACTATGCTGAGAATTTTCTTTTCTTTTTCTACTTAATTTGAAAGATTAACTCATGAGGGGCTAAGTAATAGTTATGTGTGAGCTGATGATTCTAATCCTCACCTGATTGCTACTTTTATGGGGAAATGTGGGCAAATCTCTAATTTCAAGTTTCTCTTTTATGAAATTATTTTAACAACGCTTTTGCCTTAGGTATATAACTTCTTTAAAAATATATTTGTTATTGATTTCTGAGAGGAAGGGGAATGAAGAGGGAGACAGAAACATCAGTGATGAGAGAGAATCATTGATCGACTGCCTTCTGCATGCCCCACACTCAGAATGGAACCCACAACCCTGGCATATGCCTTGACCAGGAATCAAACCATGACCTCCTAGTTCATAGGTTGATGTTCAACCACTGGGACACACCAGCCAGGCTATCTATCTTGAAATCTAATAGATCTGTGAAATATATAATGTACAGGGGTGGGCAAAAGTATGTGTGCAGTTATTATGGAAAGATAATAAATAAATAATATAAGAATAGACTGTTTCATGTACTCACAAATGTAAATGTACTTTTGCCCACCCATTTAATATAAGTACACTAGAGGCCCCGTGCACAAATTCATGCACAGGTGGGGTCTGGCTGGCCACCCTGATGGGGGCCGATTGGGCCAGGCTGGTTGGGGGGGAGGGGCCACGGGAAGTTTGGTGGGGGAGATTGGGGCCCTGATTGGGCTGGTTGGCCACCGCAGTGCACATCATAGAGACCGGTCATTCTGGTCGTTCCATTGTCCTGGTCGCTTGGCTTTTATATATATAGATATAGTTTCACATATAGTATCAAATTTGTTAACATACATGAAGTATTCAAATAATGTTGATTACTATATCTTACCCAAAATAATTAAAATAATAAACAAAAATTATGTAGTCTCTGAAATAAGGATACTATTACCTGTGTCATAGGCTTTTTCTGGAGATTGGGTGAGTTTATCCTTGCAAAGCAGTTGGTACATAATAAGCATTATGTAGGCATCTGAAAAGGAAGGAAGGAAGATAGGGAGGGAGGCTTGTCATATACTGATATTTTGATTTCAAGAAAAACTTTCAGAAAAAAATGCACGTCATTTCAAGTTTGGTATGTAAAGGGTGTGTTAACAATTGGAAAGGGCTGACTAGTATCCATTTGCGCTACACTTGTGAAAATATTTTTATTAAAGAGACTGATAAAAGAATGTTGGCATTGCCTTCATCATTTTTAAAGGATACCCAGCACCTGCAATCACTATAGGCAACATTGTTTTAGCACCCATTGAGTATGCTGATAACTGATCTTGAAGTTTCTGTCACTGGGAATATGGTCTACATGCATAGAATGCCTTTAAGTACCTGGAGTGTTTCACTAAATAAAATATATTGAGTTACAAAATCATTATGTGCATTAAATAATCATGTTCAACAAATTTAATTAGACTATACATATTATCTACCTTTACTTCTCTAAATTATCACAAAAACAGACAATTTGCTTTTTTTGATTTATATCACAGAATGATAAATCATACTAAAATTAGGGCAGGATGGAGAACTTGCCCATCAAAAAGAAATTTCTGTACATGAGCCTGAGTAGAAGTAACTGGTTTTAAAGCAGGACTACTACTTCAACATTGAAGAAAGCTAAAAAATGAATAAGTATTTATACATACTTATTAATATTAGTATTAGTCACTGATAATTTTGTATTAGTCTGGACACACATATAAACAAATGCAAGTAAAATCATAAATGAAATAAAAATATAGTAGAATCATGTAAATAATCTATAAGTGCATCCAAACAGTAATGTATTTTATCTTGAAATGTTAGTAAACACAATATATCACAGTCATTCAAACTTACTTTATCTTTTTTTAACATTATACAAAAAATAATAAAAGTCATTATTTATTGAGTGTTAGCTGCTTCCAGGCATTTTACTACAGAATTTTAATTTATCACCTATTTCTGAAAACAATTTAGTGATGTAAATATTATTATCTCATTTTAAAGGTAAACTAAAGAAACTGAGTATAAATAGTGACTCTTGGTAAATTACATCCCAGGTATAATCCTTCTCACTGTAATGTAATGTTAAAATGTTCTATGATTTAGCACCAAAAGAAATATGCATTTCTCAGGCAGAGCTATTTGAAAATCCAAAATTTTAAAAAATATATTTTTATTTATTTCAGAGAGGAAGGGAGGAGAAAGAGACAGAAACATCAATGATGAGAGAGAATCATCAGTTGGCTGCCTCCTGCATGCCCCACACTGTGAATGGAGCTTGCAACCCAGGCATGTGCCCTGATTGTGAATGGAACCTTGATCTCCTGGTTCATAGGTCATGCCAGCCGGGCTGAAAATCCAAAATTTATTGTCACTCCATAACAATGTATTCCTATTGATGATAGTGAAAATATCTTTTATTGCACCTTCTTTTACACTTTGTAATTTTACTATACATATCATTTTTGGTTTTTATTTGATTTTTGTTTGTATTTTAAAATCTTTATTGTCAAAAGTATTAGATGTGTTCCCCTTTTTCCCCCATTGACCCCTTGTAGCCTGACCTCCACCCCCTTCCCCAGGCTTTTACCACCCTATTGTCTGTGTCCATGGTTATGCATATATGCATACCAGTTCTTTGGTATATCTCTTCCCACCCACCCAGTCACCTCTGTCTTCCTACACTTATCATTTTATTACAAGCACTTCTATTCTTTTTCTGTACCAAATACTGTGTCACACTTTTACATCTGGGTATCAAATAAGTTGCCATACATTGAATGTTTCCATATATATGTATGCCTTGCCTCACCAAGTAGACTATATTTCACTGTGGGCAGAGACTGTTTGCTATATAATCAAGTCTATAGCATCTAGCCCCAAGCAAAGTACATAGGTATTCTCTGAATACCCATTGTCTCATAAATTTATTTTTTTAAGACTGTTACCAGAGCCATGTACTTATATTTCCCACTTTCCCAAAGTTGGTGTTATACCACTACACTTTTACAGAAGACCTACATTAGTACCTTAGTACCTGTTTTTGCTAGGTAAAAAAAATCCAGTGTGGATTTTTGCTTTTAGAAAAAAGCCATTACCATACTAATGTAGGTCTTTTGTAAAAGCAAAGTGGTATACTACTTTGGAAACCAGGGGATATTCTTTACCTTAAGCCATTTTGGCTTACAAAAGATGTCCTAGGAAAATTGAACCTTGGGACAATGTAGGGAAACCTGTGATAGTTTACTACCTGCCCAATCTTTTAACATAAAACATTTAGTAACCTTGAAATAGGTTTATTTCATGAAAGTAAATCTCTCTATTCTTCAATGTTTATATCCTTTTTCTGGTTGGGGGTTAAAGACTTATTTTAAACATCTATTAGTTTACAAAACAGACTTCATGGAGATCATAGAATTATTGATCTAAATACATATTTTTCTTCCTACTCCCTCAACACAGGCAAGTGCCAAATTACACAGCTAGAGTAAGTAAATAAATTTATACAAAATGTGCATCAAAAATATTGTACTCTCTGGCATTATTAAAAAGAACAAAAAACTTTCACTCTACACTTGAAATAATTCAATACATAACAAAGAGCATTTTATTACTAAAATTTTTAAAAGTCATGTAATGTAGGATGGGCTAAACAGAAATAATATGTTTAATAAATATTAAAGCCTGTTCACATGTGTTCACATATAACATCGAAATTAATGACACATTCTTTTGGCAGGCAGACCATAATTCATATTTTTCTCAACTCAAGGAAAGTACAAAGTCAACAAATAATACTATTAGAGATGAATGTCAATGTCAAATAAATAATAAATATAATATGAAGCAATATACTTTGAGAATAACTTTCATTTTTGTATTGCTCTCAAATGTCAGAGATTTTCTGATGAGATCAGTGACCCTTTAAAAGGCTGTTGCCTTTTCTAGAATGTTAAATGCTTGGACATGACCCTAAATAGTCCGCATACCTGTAAACTGAGAACAGGATTCATCATACACTAGGAATGCAGGAAAATGAAGCATATGGCATTTCACATGGCATATCATGAGATTAAGTTGCTCTTTGTATTAAAACTTAAGATAAAAACCCAGAGCTTATAAAAGCAAAAGGCCTAAAATAATAGTAAAAACCATCAAGAGTATCTCAAACTTCTTCAATTCTGATATATTGAATGAGTTCAGTATATCAGAATATGAATATTTAATTGGTTAATCCTTGAATCAAATTTCACTTCTATGTAACTCAAATTTTAAATAGAGAGGGAAAAGGAAGACACTGAATATTTTATTTAACAGATAGGATGTCCAATTAAAGAACTCATTGAAATGATAAGTATGACTTCATGAATTATTCATGCAAAAATAAGGCAATTATGAACAAACACATATATCTGTATAAGTGCACACATAGTCTCTCTCTCTTTTTCTCTCTCTAATTAGCTGGATGATGAATCTTAGGACTACTTGAACTACAGCTTTTAGTCAAATGGATTCAAGTGCAAAGCATTATTGCCTCAACCTTGGGAAATCTATTTCAGTTGCTCATACATTTTTTTCTTTTGCTTGTTTTGGGGACTAAGAGGTTGAGTTCATAGACATATGAACTTCAGATAAAGCTTTACTATTATAAACTGACTTCAGTGTATTAATTTTTAATATTGAAATATAAGCTTACTATATTCTACAAAAGGCTATTTATAAAACTTAACTGGACCTGACAATAATTTATCATATCTTTCTGGATGTAATTAAATGTATAAGAGAGAAAATGCCCCTCTTGAAGAAGTCGGTTGTTGATTTGACTTTTAAAATGAATTTTAGAAGAAAGATGTTGATAATTTATTCTAAAAAGTGTGCTTAAAATATTTGTTCTCTTGAATAAGAAATTACCTATGTGTCTTTCTTATTCCCTACTTTATTTATGAGTTAGTCTAAATAGAAATTACATAAAATCTCAAAAGACTCATTCAAATCTTAGATGTTACTTTTATATTATGAATTATATTTTTTATTTTTTAAATCAAATATAACAGTTTTTCATTTTGATAATTATTCAATATAGAATTACTAATTACATACTTTGGGGAGCAACAAAAAAGGAAACATTTATTCTGTCAATCAAAATAAAAAAGTAAAGTAGAATAAACCTTCTCAAACATCCACTTACTGTGTCTTTTAAATTCTACCCAAATATTTCCTCTCAAATTAACCTCCTCCCTGCATTGCTTGCGTTTTTCCATTAATAGGACACTTTTTTGAGTGGCCTCCATGTTTCAAGTGCTCAGCTATTTATTTTCCTAGGAGCACAGAGATGGAAATAGCTACTGTGGGAAACAATCAATAACTGGCAATAATAACATAATTGGAAAAGTGTCCATGGTAAATGCTCCCAGTTACAAAATTTCTGTAGACACCCGACTTGAGCCGAGAAAGTTAGAGAAGTCTTCAAAGAAAAAGTGATATTTGAACTGAGTCTTTAATGACAAGTGTTACTTAAGGTTGACAAGGTAAGTAAAGATGCTCCTGGTAAAGGAAAATGGATCTGAAATGACTCAAAGATAAAAGAGAGCGTACTTCCCCCAGGAAACTGCAAGAATTTCTGTAAAGTTGGATAATAATTATCTTTTGAGGTTATAGCAAGAGATTAAAAGGAAAAAAAACTATTAAAAAGAGATATAAGGATCCCTAAATGCAAAAGGGAGCCACTGAATGCTTTTAAGCACCTGTTAGTAAGGTTTACATTTTAGAAAGATTACTCTGACATCTGTATGGTAGATAACCTAATAGATTAGAATCAGAGAAATCAATTAAAAAACTATTCTAGTATTCCAGGTAAGAAATAAGGAAGGCCTGAGCTAATGAAATCTAGTTGAAATGGGAAGCAGAAGATAGATTTGAAACATACTTAGAAAATAGAGAAGACTGGGCCTCATAGTAAATTAGATGACATAGGGAAAAAGAAGAGTTTAGGCTTACTGTAAATTTCTATTTTGGGGAATTGAATGGCTGTGGTACTGTAAGATAATAAACATAGTGTTTGGAAGTGAAATAATGTGGGTTTGGGTTGAAATATGGAGACTACAATTTTTGACATGGTGTTGGGTCTCAGACAGTTTGATGTAGGTTAAAATGTCAATTAGGCAGCTCAAAGTATAAGTCTGGAACCCAAGACAGAAACCTTTGCTGAAGAGAGAGAATATAGATGATAGATTTTTAAAGGCTACTATCAAATTACATTCTCATATCTTACATTTATTTTTTCAACATATCAGAGAGGCAGAGAGAGAGAGTAATGAACCCAAGCATCACTCAGATCGATTTCCTATTGAGGCTATCAGAGTGCATTGATATAGTCACTAAATTGAAACAAGAGAGAATAGTTTTAATTTCCACACCTTTTAAGAATGTACCTAAACACTTCCTCCCAGGTATTCAATAAAGAGCTTAGTTTATATCCTTTAATATATGACTTTGATTATCCACCTGCTATTTTTGTCCTATTTGTAGAAACAGAAATGAAAGAGTGGCTAAATAACTTGTAGAAGCACATCTAATACAGTGGGGCCTTGACTTACGAGTTTAATTCGTTCTGAGACTGATTCAATAAAGAGCTTAGTTTATATCCTTTAATATATGACTTTGATTATCCACCTGCTATTTTTGTCCTATTTGTAGAAACAGAAATGAAAGAGTGGCTAAATAACTTGTTGAAGCCCACCTAATATATTCAAATGAAAACCAGACTTAAAAATGAAATGATATTGACATTGTCCTCCTATGATCCCACGTTGCAGTTAATACATTTATAATTTTTTTGTGAGAAAATGAAATGAGTGAATCAAATACTAAGTGAATATTAAAAGCCCTCAAGATTATGCTTTGTTTTCCTTTGGCTAAAATAGATGATAGTGAGGAGGTCACTGCTTTGTGCTCACCAACTCATTCCCTTTTCTTCCTAGAAGCGAGCTAATCCACATTTCTCAGCCTCTTCTGCAGTTAGATGGGCTCCATGCCTGAACTTTGGTTAATGTCGTGTGGATGAAAGTGATCCAAGTCACTCCAAACAGTGTTAGTTTCCTATTGCTGCATGAGAATAGCAGCCTTAAACAATACAAATTAGTTAGCTCACAGTTTCTGTGGAACAGATTCTGGCATGACCAGATTCTTTGCTCATTATCTCATCGGATGTTGCTGGGAGGTGTTCTTATCTAGGGCTGGAGGAGCTCTTCCAGGTTCATTGGTGTAGGCAGACTTAATTTCCCTGCAGCTGTAGCACTGAGATCCCCATTTTCTACTAGCTGTCCATCCTTGTCACGTGACACCCCCCATCTTCAAAGCCCACCATGGAAAAATTGCTGTGCATCGAATTCCTCTCTCATTTTGAAACTCTGGTCAGCACTGTCTCTGACCTCTATTCCAAGGTCTCATATAATTAGATCCAGATAGCCTGAATAATTTTCCTTTTTAAAAATCAACTGTGCCATATAACATAACCTAATCATAGGAGGGAAGTCCCTCATATTCAGAGTATGTGGGCACCAGGGAGCCAGGAATCCTCAGGATGATCTTAAAATGCTGGCGATGACACTGGCTACACCCATAACATATCCCACAGGACCTTCCATTTGCTTACTTTTTTCTATCTGTTTGCCAGATGCAGAAATCCAATAGAGGACGCTGAGGCCTTTAAAGAGAGTAGGGCCACCAGATGGAAGGAGAAGGAGTATAGGTCCTAGAATGAGCTTCACCACTATCAACTCCCATGACTACCTCCCACCCCCCACTTTTTTACATTACTCTGAGAAGAGAGCAAGAAATAAATCTTTATCACAGATTTTTGGAACTCTTAACCAGTTGATAATCTACTTCAGTTAATACAGAAATTGGTATCAAATAATAATCCTATATAATAAAGAAGTAATATGCAAATTAACCCTCATGCCCTCACAAGATGGCTGCCTACTACCAGGCTGGCAGGGGAGTTAGTGAGGGACGACCAAACGACTGAACAGCAAGCTGCATGGAGAAACCAGGCCGGGGGGCGCCGTGAGAGGTGACCAGGCCAGCAGGGGGGGGCAGTAAGAGGTGACCAGGCCAGCGGGGGGGGGGTGGCACTTAGGGGTGACCAGGCCAGCAGGGGGGTACAGTTGGGGGCAACCAGGCTGGCAGGGGGGGCAGTGAGGGGCTACTAGGCCAACAGGGGGGCAGTTAGGAGCAACCAAGCTGGCAAGGAGGGGGTAATTGGGGGCAACCTGGCTGGCATGGGGGGAGGGCAGTTAGAGACGATCAGGCCGGCACACAGAGGCAGTGAGGGGCAATCAGGCCGGCAGGGGTGGGGGGGCACGTAGGGGCGATCAGGTTGGCATGCAGAGGCAGTGAAGGGTGATCAGGCCAGTGGGGGGGGGGGCAGTTAGGGGCGACCAGGCAGGCAGGCAGGCAAGTGAGCGATTAGGAGCCAGGGATCCAGGATTGTGAGATTGTGAGAGGGATGTCCGACTGCCGGTTGTGATCGGGCCTAAACCGGCTGTTGGATATCCCCTGAGGGGTCCCTGATTGGAGAGGGTACAGGCTGGGCTGAGGGAATCCTCCCCCCCCCCCCTGCACGAATTTCGTGCACCAGGCCTCTAGTAAGATAATATCATGATATATTAAGAGATTGCTATTTTCAAGTTTTTTATTTAGTCCTTTCTTTTACTAGTAATTCAGTTAATATCTCTCACTTTGTATGTGTGGTGGCTATGAGCTAAAAAGTTGAGATATCCTTCTGATTTTATTTTTCTAAATCATCATCTATATGGAAGATTTCACAATTCTCTTCCCTTTCACTCAGTACCCGCCAGAAGAACTTCAGCCTTTTTCAGCTCTTTTAAAAAAAATCAATAAGTCTGTTACCTTCTTTTATAATAATTATTAATAGAATAATTTATTTAATTTATTTTTTCTTCTAGCTTATGATAATAAAATTGACAATATATCTCTCTTATGACATTATATCATCTTCCAAACAAAACCCATGTTTTGTTCCTTTTAATGTTATATTTTTCCTGTCATTCTCATCTTACTTCAATGTCCTTTCAACCACAGTTACCTTTTTTTGTTGTTGTTGCTGATTTTAGAAAGAATGCAAGAGAGAAACATCAAATTGTTGTTCCACTTATTTATGCATTCATTGGTTGATTCTTGTATGTGCCTAACTGGGAATTGAACCCACAACTAACTGAGCAACCCAGCCAAGGCCATAGTTACCTCTTTTATAGCTTTTTCAAATTTGTACATCAAGTCCAACTTTCACATTTGAAAAGTTATAGTATTGTGTACACATATAAATGTTTGTACTCAATTTCCACATATGATTCAACTTTATTGTTTCTTAATATGTTCAGGCAACATTTTTTTAATTCCATCTATGTTGTTATATGTAAATGTAGTTCTCATTTTGGAGTACTGTATGGTATTTCATTATATGCATACCCTACATCTTAACAGCATCATTCTCCCAGCAGTAATCAATTAGGTTGCCTTCAACTCCAAACAAAGATACCAAGAATATCTTCTTACTTATTTACCACTGTGCAGTTTAACTCTGGACTATATTGAGTGGAATTTTAATTCTTGGGAATATGTATATCCTATTTCACGAAGTATTTCCTGATTCCTCTTGAGAATACCTGCTCCACTTTACATTCCCAGCAACAGCATATAAAAGCCTTTGTAGATCCAGGTTAGTATTCCTTGTACATTTTAGACATTGCAAATAATTTCTCCCATGCCTACATTCTCCTTATTGTTTTTTCTTTGGTATCCCCTATGGAGCAGAAATCTTCACTTTTGATAAATCATGCCTTTCAGTTTCTCTCCTTGGGGTTTATGCTCTTTGGAGTCTTAAGATCTCCTTACTAACACAAAAATCAGAAAACTGTTATTTTCTTTATTTTGGTGACTCCTCTTGTCCAATTGTTGACAATTCTGCTTTCATGCATCATTTTTACTCATTGATTTTTCTCCTGCCCTTCTCCCATGTCACCCCCAACTAATCCCTTCCTATGTGCCCTGGAATAGTCCCCTACCCAATTTCCATCTCATTTATTCAGTCTTCTACTCTATATTTGTTTTTATTCAACCCACATGTTGTTCTTTATTTCTCCTTTTAGATTGTCTTCCCAATACCTGCACCATTTTCTCTAAAATTTGTTTTGTTTCATCTTAATATCTTTCTGTATCTGTTCAATATATTTATAATATGAAGTTTAAATATTTGTTCTTTCTGTTATATTAGTTCTGCTTTTTCAGGTAATGATGTTTTTCATTAGTGATTTTTATTGCATAGTGCTTGAGCTCCTCAGTAACTGAAAACTTGTGTTTTATTGAATCTATTTGTTGCTTTGACTAGTATTTGTTACTGGTGAGGAGTTACAGAAATCAGGGCTCCCCTGGATTTAAGAGTGGAATGCATGAAGGAAGAATTGTCAACAATTGTACCAGAGGAGTCACCAAAATAAAGAAAATAACAGTGTGCATTCTAGACTCACCCACCTACACCCACCCCAGGCCTCCCTGTCTTACTTCTAGGAATTGTCTAGTAAGCTCCCAGGCTGTGTACACTTGTTAATAGAGGACCTTCACAACAACCAGACTTCAGTTCTCCATGTTAACCCCACTGTAAATGGCTGAGAGTGGGGCTGGTGCTGCTATATTACTGCCCATGAAAATGAAGTCTTAGAATGAGGGGGGAGAAGCACACCTAGGAAATCTAGCCCTGCTTGTGTCTCATTTGAGTCTCCTGGCTTTCCCTAATTTGCAAATTTCCCCATCTCTATACCTTTTTTTCTATCAAAATCCAACCATCTTTGGTCTCTCGAAAGATTTTCAATTTTTTATTAGTGATTGAGTTTCTCATGGTCATTACTTTATAGTCCAGGGAACACCATTTATATTGCTTTGTACCCCCCTAACTGTCCTATGGCTGGTTCTATGGAGGAATTCCAGCTTGTCTAAAGCAGAAGAAATCATCAGCTTTTTATATATGACACCTCTTTACTCCTGGGAGTTCCTTTAAAATTAAGACTATTTCAGTGATCGCTCTATACACAATGAGATTCAGTGCCTGGTTCATAGTAGAAATGTAATAACAAAGGTTAAATCAATTTGCTAAATAAAATCAGAAGGAGAAAAAAAGGCAGTTTGCTTGAGAGACATCAGAAAGAGAAACAGAGATAAAGACAGAGACAGAGACAAAGAGACTGAGATTGAGAAAGACAAAGAATAAAAATGAAACTATAAGCAGAGTAATTGAAGATTGTAGAGTGAATAACACTTGATAATTTACACTCGTGGCTTTGCTACCATTGGAAGAGGCTTATAAAAAGTCATTTTTCTCAAATATAATCACAGGGAATGTGTTTGTTATCAACTGTCAGCCAGAACAGGCAGCATCTCACACTATTATCTAGCTAATTATGAAGAACAAATAAAATCCACAACTTGTCTCATTACTGACTTATAAAGGGATTTAAAAATAAGGCTCAGATTGTCAAAAGCAATTGACTTCAGCATGAGCATACTCACAGATTTTTCCTCAGAAAACAATTTAATTAATCCAGGAATGTGCACATCAGTGAAAAAGCTTACAAAACATTAAATGTGTACTTCTTCATTGCACACATTCTGAAAATCAAAAGGTTCATATCTCTGGGGTAATTACTTTTCAAGTTATAAGAATGGCCCCCTGACCAACATCGCTTATGCTCTGAATCCATAACCATACAGAGACCATAATTTAGAGGATTATAGATAGAGCTAGCTTCCTGTCACAGACAGCATTATAGCCTTTAATAGGAGAACAGAGAAAGGGGAAATTTACAGAGTTGCTTCTTCTCTAAATATGCAACATTTTTGAGGCAGATTAAAAAATAAATAAAACCAAAACTACCTGTGGGGAGAAGGAAAACATTCTCTAAATTAAATGTCAGTCGGAGTGCAGTGTGCACAGTTGGTGTGTAGCATGCACATTTTATTTTTTCAGGTTTATACAGTTGTCCTACTGGATTTCTGATCACTCTTAGAAATGATTTTAAGTAAATGTCTATCACAGGTTTTCATTGGATCATCTTGTTTGAATTGAAACTTGTGAAACCTAAGTAGGTTGTTTTTTGCTTTGGTTCATAGGAAACCATAGGCTTTTAACTACAAATTTGGGTGAGCTTTGGAGGCATAAGTAGAATGTGCAGCAGAACACATTTAGGATAGTTTTAGCTTCAAAGCTACCTCATTATGAAGAAGTTTTACCTAGAATATGGGCTTCAAGAAAACTATGGCAAGTAGTAGCATGCAGAGTTCAAGGTGAGAGTTAACAACAGAGATATAAATGGCTTCACCAAATCTCAAGAAGGCACTCAGGATCATAGCCTCAATGGGAGAATAGAGAAAGAGGAGATTTCCAGAGTTGCATCTTCTCTAAATATCCAACACTTCCGAGTCAGAGAAAAAAATAAATAAAATCAAAGTTACTTATTGAGAGAAGGAAAACATTCTCTAAATTAAATCTTAGCTAGACTGAAGTAATAGGACCAAATGCTTTTTGGCTTTAAAGACTATCTAATTTTACTCTTTATTTTATAAACTATTGGTCATTCTTAATTATTTTTTAAAAATATGATATTCTCTCATATACATTTTTCCTGTAAGAAATGAGTACAGCCAGACAACCTATATTTTACTCGGAGTTTTCAGACAGATTTAGTGTTTTTATTCTTATCTGACAAATGCATTTATTGAAATTGTGGTTTGTATTTCAGGTAAATACAAGTACAGAGACTTAGGAAAGCAATGTCAGCATTAGTCAATTTTCTGTTGTACATTATGTTGGAATAAAACATTCCTGAGTGACATGATGAAACCACACTTTATAAAAGGGAGAGAAAATCCAGATAGTTTTTGGTTTTTCTCCTCAAATCTTGTCAGATTTTCCAGCTAAAAATTGTTTCTTTAAACTAAAACAGATATGGAATCCTAGTACATATATTTAAATTGTGATAGCTTTATCAAAACATTATTTCCTTCTTTTCTTCCTTCTTTAAGATGGAGCCCCAGGCTTCTTTAATCTGTTCTCTTTCCTGCTTAAATGACAAATAATTTCCATCATAGTTTCTTCAAAAGCAAATAACAATTGATTACATATTATAAGTAATAGTCTCACAATGTAAAATCTAGTTTTCTTTATAAAAACATATGCCACACACAGCCCTCTAATTGGAAGACTTTTTCTTTCCAAACTTTTCCAGCTATGCCATATAAATATTTTTGTATTTGGATTTCATTTTACCTTTTAAACTCTCCTTTAGTTGTGATAAAAAGTAATTAGTGAAATATAATAAAAAATTTAATATGGGCTTAAAAAAAGACTATAAAGAAGATAAATAATTTTTAACAGTTTAATTTTTCTAAATAATTGAGGGTTTATTCAACTAATAAAAAGTATCAGCAATTTGTCCATCACAATGATAGTGGCAAGAAATAAGTATAACAATTTAATTATTATAAATAATTTTATATGAGTTTTTAAGCTCAGGCATAAAAACTTTAGGTAGAAAAGTTTGAGATCTTAGAAATATTCATTTTCATTGTGTGTGTATCTATCTTGTGTATGAATATAATGAACAACAAAAACTGATGAACAAAAACAGATCCAGAGACAGAAAGCATTGATCAGACCGTCAAAACTCAGGGAAGGTAGGGGAGGGTTGGGGTAAGGGGGAAAGATCAACCAAAGGACTTGTATGCATGTATATAAGCCTAACCAATGGACACAGACACCAGGGGGGTGAGGGCATAAGTGGGGGTTGGGGGGGCAATGGGGGGATAAGGACACATATGTAAGACCTTAATCAATAAAGATAAGAAAGCAGTAATAACCAACAACTGCAAAATTAGAAAAGGGAAGGTGATAAGTTTGTCTCCCTGTTCCAAGGTAATAAATGAATTGACACTATTAGCATGATTAGGACAATCAAACATCAGATATTAAGAGTCTGTCAGATCTCACATGAAGTACCTGTTCACAACTGTATCCACTGACCAAAAGTAAAGAGTGACAAGAGCCAGTTACCCATATACTTGGTCTATGCCACCAGCCTCTATGTTCAGCTCCCTCCAGATGGTCTTCTGAATGTTCTCTACTGCGTGGGCTCTTTGGTGCCTGTGACAAGAGTGGGATCCACCATTTTCAAGCCCTTAGGTAAGGAAAGTTGTGGTCAAGCTCCCTGTGAGCTGCTGGGAAGTTACTTATGATAAGGTAAATGGATGATTTCATCAACAAATTGGTAGAAAGAAAATGATGGAGGGAGAGGCAAGCAGGGAGAGTGGGAGGGAGAAAGGAAGAGGAAGAAAGGAAGGAAGAAAGGAAAGGAAGGAAGGAAGAAAGGAAGGAAGGAAGGAAGGAAGGAAGGAAGGAAGGAAGGAAGGAAGGAAGGAAGGAAGGAAGGAAGGAAGCTAGGTAGGCAGGTAAGCAGGAAGTGAAATGATTAGCTTTGCACATGTGGTAGATCTGAGGTGGGTTCTCTGAATGCATTTAAGTCTTCTAGCACTTCTTATATTTTTTAACTTTTTTTGTTTATCAACAATTTTTTTAGGCAGGTATATTATTCCCTTTTCTACATATATAGAAATGAGGTTCAGTGAGTTTAAATGACTCAATGTATCAGCTAGAAAATATAGGAGCAATTATTCAAAGAGATGACTTGATTCTTCCAGTCTTCTTTGACCCTGTCATACTAAAAATGTAGGTCACCTTCACTGGGCTCACAAATTGCAGTTCAGCTCCATAATTCATATTTTGAAGAGATCTTCACACTCCAAAATGTCTAAAAAGTCAATGTCAAGCTTTACTCTGAAACACAGAGACAGAAAAACATAGATGTCCATTCTCTGTTGTGATTTCTTTATAACATTTCACTCTACACAGCACCTTCTTTTTCTTTTTTTTCTTTATTGATTAAGGTATTATATATGTGTCCTTAACCGCCCATTGCCCCCCCACACTCATGCCCTCACCCCCTGTTGTCTGTGTCCACTGGTTTGGCTTATATGCATGCATACAAGTCCTTTGGTTGATCTCTTCCCCTTACCCCCACCCTCCCCTACTTTCCCTCTGAGGTTTGACAGTCTCACCCGAGGATATTTTTCCATTGATTTTTAGGGAGCATGGAAGAGAGAGGGAAAAAACAGAGAGAAACATCAATGTGAGATAAACACATTGATTGATTGCCTCCTGCACGAGCTCCAACTAGGTCCAGGCTGAGGAGCCTGTAACTAAGGTACATGCTCTTGGCCAGAATAGAACCTGGGACTCGTTAGTCTGCAGGCTGATGCTCTATCCACTGATCCAAACCGGCTAGAACAGCATCTTCTTTTCCTTATCTATTCTAGGGAAGTAGTTCTGAGATTGCTTTCTTCTTGGAATGGATAAATAGGGTCACCACCAAAAAGGGGGAATATCCCTAGTTGGTTTGGCTCAGTGTATAGAGCATTGGCCTGTGGACTGAAGGGTCCTGGGTTCAATTCCAGTCAAGGGCACATGACCCCGTTGTGGGCTCCATTCCCAGTAAGGGGCGTGCAGGAGGCAGCCAATCAATGATTCTCTCTCATCATTGATATTTCTATCTGTCTCTCCCTCTCCCATCCTTTCTGAAATAAATAAAAATATATAAATGAAAAGGGAGAATAAAATGAGATAATTTTATTTAGTATTATTATTTAGTGGGGTCAAAAAGCAATTCCCCACTAAAACAAGAAAGTGAAGAAAATATCTGCTCTGATTCCAGTCATATGTAATAATTTACAAACAGCCCATTTTCTTCTCAGATTACTTCACATTTTTTCTGCAAGAATACTAATGAGCATTTGCTTTTCATTTGTTCAAGCAAAGAAGCATTTTAGGATGTTTCTCAAAATGAACAATAAATGACTTAAAGTTCCACTTTCAGAAAGATCACTAAGTAATGGCTTTTTCTGCTCTCATTCATTGAAGTTATAAAAATCTTAGGACTTGTTTTGCAGCCTCAGTGCCATTACATAAACTACTATGATCCATAAATGACAAAAGTAATTTAGTTCTCACTTGAAAAAATATATATTATAATTGACCCAATAGTTTTCTAATTGAAAGTAGAATTATATCACTAGAATTAGGAATAATATTTAGGAGTATTCTAGACAGTTATTGCATCTTTAAAAAATGTTTTTTTTTATTGTTTCCTAACATTTCAAAATAATATATACCATTTTCAATGATCTTCTTTACTATAATCTAAATAATCCCATTAAGCATAAATAAAGGGTGATTTCAATGGTCAGAACTAGTTATGCATATTATCCTATATAATAAAACCCTAATAAGCAAATCAACCAAACAGCGGAAAGACCAGCGGAATGAGTGGTCACTATGACACACACTGACCATGAGGGGGCAGATGCTCAATACAGGAGCTGCCCTCTGGTGGTCAGTGCGCTCCCACAGGGAGAGCACTACTCAGCCAGAAGCCTGGCTCATGGCTGGTGAGCACAGTGGCGGTGGCAGGAGCCTTGCCCGCCTCTGCTGCAGGTAGGTGGTAAGGAGCGAGGGGTCCCAGACTGTGAGAGCCCCAGACTGCGAGAGGGATGTCTGCCTGCCAGCTTAGGCCTGATCCCCGGGGGCACAGGCTGGGCTGAGGAACACCCCCACACACGCTAGTGCACAAGGACTATAAGAGGGTACAGGCTGGGCTGAGGAACCCACACACGCCAGTGCATGAATTTGTGCACTGGGCCTCTAGTTGTTTATAAATGGTAGGGATTCTTGCTATTAGATTATTCATTTCAAACTAGGGTTTGAGAATACTTAGACATGCAGCTTCTATGTAAGAATATTTTTATTTACTTTTATTTCAGGGATCCATCTAAAAATAATTCATTCATCTTCTGAATTACCTGATGTTCCCACTTATAACCACATACTACAAGATTTCAGCACTGTATTTTTTTATAATGGAGTCCAAAGCTGAGTGAATACTTTCCAATACTTTGGTTTATGAAAAAAAGCTAAAGTTATTAGGGCAAATGATTAATCACACAACATATGATGAACTTGGACAACAGCAACAACAACAAACATGCGATGACAGGCATTGTTGTAGTTATGTCTGAGGTCATATATTGCACTGATCCTGTGTTTATATTGCCAGTAACAACAGTTTAGTAATGGTAGTAGAAACAAATATGCAAAAACCATTACTATTTTTCTAAGAAAATCAACAACAGACATTTATTGAATGCAGATCTCAGTAATAATATAACAGGCAAGTAAACAAGACAGCTTTACAAAATTATCAAGTGTTATTTCATTAAACAGATATTCAAGAATTCCTGTCAGTTTTAGCTAGGATATCTGATTGTCTTGGACTAGCAAACAGGACCTTAATGTTTAAACAGTGTATTGACAATATACACAGGCAAACTGGCATTCTTCGAATTAATATATTAAAACCAAAATATAGAAATAGTTGAGTTGTAGAACTGGCGCTGAGATGCCTTTTTCCTGCCATCAGCATGATGTCGTGGGTGGCCACTGAAAGGACTTTCAGGAGACCTGAGGTCTCATCTTGACACTGTTCCTCACTCTATCATCTTGAGCACAAAACTTCACTTCCTCAAGCCGCAGTTTCTACACTAAAGATTATTTCTGGTATCTCTTTCAGTTCTAACATTCTTTGTAAAAAAGATATTCTAGGTATCTGATGTAAATTTATGTCATATTTTTAGTTATTTAAATTTCTGTACTCCAAGAATAGTCTTTTTTGTCATATTCTATCAGTATTTTTCACTTTCAAATGGAATAATAGAGTGAATGATTCCAGTGTTATTCTAAATAAAATGTCCAAAAGAAAGAACCCCAACAATTTGTTAATCACTATTATTTGTGGGCTATGTTATTCTTCTAAGAGAGTATATGTTTAATTGTAGATATTTTAATTTAATGGAAACTTCATTAAGTAATTGTTTGAGAAGTTCTTAAAAGATAATGTGTTCTGGTTTCAAACAAACAAATACTGTTCATTTAAAATTGGTGGAAACAGTATTGGAATGGGTGCGTGTTTGGGTATATTCAAGTAGTAGAGATGAATCATCATGTCTATGATGACAACGATGCAATGTTTCTAGGTTCTCTGTGATATTGTTTACTTAAAAAACAAACTCTTACCTATAAATTTTACAAATAGCTTATTACCAGGATGCTTCTCAAAACTGTTTTTTTCTTTGTTTATAAAAAGTACATCACTATAGACCAGTGGCTCTCAACCAGGGCTGGTTTTGTCCTCCAGGGGACATTTGGCAATGTCTGGAAACATTTTTGCTTATCACAATCTTGGGGGTGAGATTAGAGACATGAATAGAGGTTAAGGATTGAGCTAAACAGCCTACAATGTAGAGGACAGGCCCCCATGACAGAGAATAGTTCGTCTCCAAATGTCAATACTCCAAGTGAGAAACCCTGCTGTAAACTCTAAGTGCAAGTTCCCATTCCCTTTTGTATGAGTCTGTGGATAAGTACTTTCCTCCACTTCTCTCCTTATGAATCATGAAATTGAGGCTTTTATTCAACTAACATAATCTTTTATTTTTCTGTTACATTCTATCAGTGTCAAATATATAAAGAATTGAAAATTTTTAAAATGCTAACATGGAGAACAGTTTCTGTTATTTGGCAAATACAAACAGAGTCTGTTTAGTGACTTGTTTTTTTTTTCAGAAAGGCTTATTTTAAAAATACACACACACACACACACACACACGGATAGGTACATATATATGTTGTTTAACAGTGTCTTTCCATGCTTTTGAAAACTCAGTTGAAGAAGTCAATGAAGTTGGTTTTTTTAATTTTACTGTTCTTTTTCAATGTGTGTAAATTGAGGTTGCCCAGATTCTAGGAAGGATAAATTGGGAGTGTTAGGAGTTGAGGGAGACTTGGTGTGATGCTGAACATGCTTGTATTTATTTGCCGGTTTGTTCAACATACTTTTTCTTTTTTTTATTATTAAATTGGACAAGTCATGGTTGCTTAGACTTAGCTAATTATTTTTATCAGTGTTTCCATTTTCAGAAGGTATCTCAAATCTATATCTAGGTAAACCATAATGGAACCTGTTGGTCACTCTATCATTCTCACAGGATTGCAGCGCCACCTACAGGAGTTCTTATGCATATCACTATTTGACCAGCTGTGCTCCTAGCAAGCATTGATATGCAGATAGTACAAAGGAGAAATGAACAAGTCTAGAAAACAAAATAAAGCAATACAACAAACAATAAACAAAAACACAAGGAAAACACATTATATCATGTATTTTAGGAATAAAGTTAATGAAGTCTTTAGAAATAACTACATATTTAAAATAAGAAAACCATACCTTTATTTTTTTAATGTATTGAAAAAAATGAATAACAAATGTTTAATTATATTGATTTTGAAAAATCAATACAAAATTTTATAGGTTGAACTGATACAGAATTAAAAAAATAAAACAAATCCATAAAGTACAATCAAAGAGTAAATTGGAAGTTGCTTTTGTTATTTTTTTCCAATCCTCTTTAGAACATGGTGTTTATTCCATTGAGGACCTTTTTTCTATTTTTAGCAAAAGCTCATATTTTCTGTGTCTAAAACTCCAACTACCTATTTTTTGATACTGACAACAGATATCAAGTTTATGTTCTTGTCCCCTGTGTTCTTCTTCTTTATCCATGTGGACTTTACTGATGGAAAACTATTATACAGACACATCAGCATAAAATATTATCTGTAATAACCTTTAAGAGAGTCAAAAGTGGATTTAGACCAAGTCAGAAAACATGTGGTTGTTCAGTAAGAAAAGTTAGCATTCAAAAATCTACCTCTTTCCTCCTGTGGAAAGAATATACTAGTATAACTCCTGAAGGCCCAGCCAGAGAGAGAAACTTTGGTAATTACATCATTGAAATCTGTCTGCCCACTCTGCATATGTCATGCATTCGCAGTCATTGAAGAAGTGCAATAAGGTATTATCATAAACCTTTTCACTGACAGAATGCTCATTGGTTCCTTTTGGCAATTTTACGCTGCATAGATTAAAACCAGACCTTGTCTGCTTTTATCAGGGATGGAAAAGTAGGAGGAGCAGCAGGCATTTTTAGGAGAAAGACCAGCCAAGCAAATTAAAGCAGATCATTAAGCTTAGTGGAGTTTGAGAGAACAAGGGCACTTATTAGTTCAAAATAATGACCTTCAATCCAACTTCAAGGAAATGTGTAATAGAATTCCCTCAATTCCTCTCTCTCTCTCTCTCTCTCTCTCTCTCTCTCTCCCCCTCCCTCCCTCCCTCCCTCCCTCCTTCCCTCTCCTGAGTTTAACCACAGGAAGACACATGGGATGGAGGTCATAGGAGTCAAGAACCAACTAAACTATGCAGTATATTATATAGCATAAATATATATATTTTCCAATAATTATAATTCCCTCTGTTAGGATTAACAAAGCTCATCAAAAATTAGCCATATGGCGCCTTCTAAAAATCCAGGTAAAGTAATTCTTATAAAAGTTGGCCCCAAAGGAACGTGCAGTTATTTAAACCTGGAAGTGGCCTTCTGGCTGTGATAGAGTGAGAGCCTTTGAGGGTAATCTCATGAAAAAAATTAAAAGGATCAAATGGCTTTCATGGGACAGCATCAGTCTGAAAAGTGGCAGGGAAATTTACCCTGTCTCTGTTCTGCTCTGAAATAGGGCACATAAGACAGATTGGGCTGCACAGTTTAAGGAATTTTAAATTGTTCCTAGAAGACCAGGATGGAAGTAGGATTATGGCTTCATCCTTCTTTGTGAGTTTGAAATATAGCTGTATGTTTTTTGGTTTTATTTTTATGTAGTTAGTCTTATTCAAATATAGTGAATAATAAAACTAAAACCATCAAGTGAAACCAGCTCTCCAATATGCAAAATTGTTTTAGTAACCTTATCTAGTTTGTTTTGGGAAATTATGACTTACAATATAGGTTTAATGTAGCATACTTATATAATGTCATTGCTATATAATTTTGTAGTGTTCAGGCAGAAATTTCTTTCTGCATTTTAGATCAAATTCAGAATTAAAATAATCTATGTTTAGAGAATATAACATTAATTTCTTTAAATTTTATTTGATGTTGCATCAATCTATAAATATTTTTATGTGATCCTGGGAACACATTACAAATAAATGAACAATCCAAAATATTATGTGATTTGAAAAAGCAAAATCTCTATTAAAAGTAAATCAAGAGAAAAATCAGCACAAAAGAAGTAAATCTTAGCTTGGGAACAATTGCATTTTTCCCATAATTTAAATAAAATTCATGGAGACTAAGATGCCAAGTTGATACATGACTTGGAATATATTGAAAGTTATAACATAAATTCTGGAACACTGTTGAAAGGGAAAAGAAAATGCTCCTAAATTTTTGATGCTGCAAATGGAAATACTTTATTATCATTTAACATCTTTCCAAAAAGTGCATTTTAATAAAGATAACTTTCAGTCATTTTTCAGGTTCCCTTCTTTAAGATAGATTTTTAAAAATTGCATCATTTTACTAAACCATATTATCTTTAATTTATTGCTCTAAAAATGAATTTTCAAATATCTCTTCTATAAACATGCTGTGTAAAACAAGATCAGGACGAGATCTCGTTTGGTGAGTAACAAAATCACTTCCTATTAGAAAGAACATTTTGTTTATATTGACCTAAATAAATGGTGCAAAGACTAAAGACAGCATGTTCTGGTGACTCAGATTCGATCTTGACTATGCTGTCTATTAATGGGTGGCTTTGGAGAATTCTTTATCTTCTTTGAGTCTCAGTTTCCCTGTAAAATGGTAGCTACAATAATAATAATAACCACAACAATACCTACTTAATGGGCTAGTTTTACGTCTAAGGTAACAAGGAGGTGTACCGGTAAAGTATACTGTCTGCCATGATAGGTACTTTGGAAATACCCCATAAAAAGTCCATCAGAGTCAGTTTGACCAAAGCTATTGTAGTGATTCTTGGAACTCTTTGCCAAAAGCTATTCTTATCTTGTAAAGGATCTAAGAAGACCACTTGAATACTTCCAGGTCCTTTAAACAAAATGATCAAGAGAAACATCATGAAGGAGAAGAAAAAAAAAAACTTTCTCATAACTGCCCTCCTCCCACTAATTACCAAGGTCTTTAGGCTTTGGAATCAAGTTACTTTACAGGATCCAAGAGCTATTGGCCCAAATATCTGGCAGTTAATACTAACACTTTTCATTTTATCATCAGTTTTATAGTTCAGTCTTCCTAAAATGCCACAATGATTAGTGATGACTCAGTGAAAATGTGTTTAAATTGCCAAAAATTTGAATTTTGCACATTTTTTATTAATACAGAAGTTGAGACAAAGCCAATATTTCCTATATCAACATTAAAATCTGGCTATTTGGGAGTGTTCATTTAAAGGGAAAAAAGAAAAAAAGAAGAAAACAAAGGGGAAAAAGATTATTTTTCAAAAAGAATTGTACACTAAATCCAGATTAAATAATTTGCTCATTTCCACCATTTCCTGTTCTCCATGTTAATTACCCTTCTTTGGAAGTCCGAGTTGACTCATAACTCGTAACTATCAGAAGATAAAAGGAATAGGAAAGCAAGTCTGCCATCTTATATTTCAAAGTCAAAAGTAGTATACTAAATCTACTTTCCAGGCCCTCCATGAAAAGATTCAGTCAATAATTCTATAAATTATTCCAGGGGTATTGACAGAGAGCACGGCTTTAATTTTCAGCTTTTAGCCATAGCATAGAGCAGTGATTTTCCAACCAGTGTGCCAGGGAACACTGGCATGCCACAAGAATTTTTATCTTTATTTATTTTTAATTTATCTTTATTGTTGAAAGTATTACAGAAATTCCTTTTTTTCCCCATTGACCTCTCCACCCCGCCACACCCCCCAACCCCCTCATGCCTTCATGGAACTATTGTGTCCATGGGTGATGCTTATATGCATATAAATTCTATGGTTAACCTCTTCCTGCCCTCTCCCCCTTCCCTCTGAGATCTCTTAGTCTGTTCCATGCATCCATGCTTCTGGATTTATTTTGTTTATTAGATTCCAAATCAGTTTATTTTGTTCGTTAGATTCCAAATATGAGTGAGATCATGTGATACTTGTCTTTCTCTGATTGGCTTATTTTGCTTAGCATAATACTCTCCAGGTCTCTCCATGCTGTCCCAAAGGGTAAGAGATCCTTTTTTAAATAGAAGCATAGTATTCCATTGTGTAAATATACCACATCTTTTTTTACTGCCATTTGACCCAGTGACCCCACTTTTATGAATATACCCTAAGAATCCTGAAACACCAATCAGAAAGAATATATATGCACCCCTATGTTCATAGCTGAGCTATTTACAATAGTTAAGATTTGGAAACAGCCCAAGTGTCCATCAGTAGTTGAGTGGATTAAAAAGAAAAAAAGATGTGGTTACAAGAATTTTTAAAACATGCAATACCTGACTAGTTAGGGACACTGACCTCTTTTCCCTTAGATTATCAAATTTCAAAATAATAACAGTTAACACAACAATAGCCATATGGTGTGAATGAATCAAAATCATATTATTTTTGTGTGAGATTGGCAAAAAATATGTATTTTTGGTGTACCTCAGAATTTTAGTAATTAGTTTATGTGTGACATACGATGAAAAAATGCTGAAAAACACTGGCATAGAGGATCCTATTGGTATGTAGCGAACTCTTTAAGTGCTTTAACTCAAGTGAGGGGGAGAGAAGGGGAACACAAATCAAATAAACAGTATCTCCCAGTGCATTCATTTACTGATTTTCCATTCAGAGGTTCACAGTTAATCGACAATGGACAGAATAAATTTCTCTGTTGAGAGTTTTAATCAGTTAAAGAAAAATAGTCTCCAAAGATCTAAACAGTGTTTGAAATATAGTGTCATGGCAAGTTCATACATTGACTCTACTAATTCTACTTCACACTTCACATTACTTTGCTCCTATTTCTACACACACACACACACACACACAATCCTTTCATCTTTAAAATTTTCTATAGTTCCTAAAATTGAAGCAAAGGTTTTTCATATTTTTAAGACAATAACTTATAAATACTTAAAACAGTCAAAACAATAACAACAACAACAAAAAAACAGACAAGTCAATTGAGCAGAATAAATAGCCTAGAAATAATTTCATTTACAGAATAGTCATATATTATTAAGGACTTGACAGGTGTGGAAGGATTGATTATTTAATAAATGATGTCAGAGAAACTGTCTTTTTAAGCCCTTCATCTCAATGTTGTCAAATAAATACAAATTAATTAAAGAGGCAAATATTTTATAGAGAAATTAGAAAATAGAAATTAAAAATATCAAATGTTAGGAACAGCATGATATCTAACATTAGAGATAATGGTAAAAATCCAAATAAAAGATAAACAACTTTACAATCACACACACTAAAATTTTTGAACATTAAAGAAATAGGTTAAAAAAGAAAATACTGAAAATAAATTTCAGGAAGTTTTACAAAGGAAATGCATGGACTTCATGTAAACACACAAAAGGAGCACTGAGTAACTGCATATAGCACATAAACATATGTGTGTGTGTTTTTTCTATTGATTTTAGAGAGAGAGGGGAAGAGAGAGAAACATCGATTGTTGTTCCACTTATTTTATGCATTCATTGGTTGCTTCTTATATGTGCCCTATCTGGGGATCCAACCCCACAACTTGGGCATATTAGGATGATGCTCTAACCAACTGGGCTACCCAGCCAGGACCAAACATATGGTTCTTTAATTTAAAAAATAATGTACTAGTAAATTATCTAGTGATAAAAGAAATGAAAAATAATCTAAGCTCATCAGCATTGTACTTTTAGATTATATGTAAATATGTGAATGCTGTATATACATTAGAAAAGAGATCCTATGCATATATAAATAATAAAAGTGGTCCGATACTGTGATTATTAGGGTTTTTTTAGCTATTAATGAAGTACAGAGTTTAAAAATAAAAGTATCTAATGTTGGTGAGCATGGACATTTTCAAACGTTATTGGTGACAGTGAAGATATCCCTTTTAGGAAGAATGTGGCAATGTTCATATAACAGTGAAACCCTTTGTTTATCAGTTTGGGTTGAGGGCCCAAGACAACAGATGAGAACTGCTAGACCATCTCAGAACTTGCAAAGAAAATGTCCAAGTGTACAGGCACTCAACACACCATCTGCCTCCTCAATATATATGGGCCAATAATTCAACTAAGGAAGTTGAAAGCTTACAAGAGGGTTTATTTGGAGAAACATGAAGGTGCTGGAGTCCCATGGGGATGCTGTTTTTCTTTATTCAAGAGTAGTGAGAAATGAGGTAAAGAGGCAATTCAGAAAGCTTGGTGCGATTTCTGAGTTGCGGGCCAATGGGACGTGAAGGGGTGGTCTTGTAGAGGAGTGTCTAATAAATCAGAGGTTCCAAAATAAAAAGAACCTATGGAAGAAGCCTGGGACAGCAGTGTCGATGGAACAGTCTCACTGACAGTCAGAGGTGTTAGGGGAATTTCTGATCACATATTTAAGGTGTGGTCTGAGAGACAAGTGCTGAACACAGCCATATGTTGGAGGACTTGGATCGGGAAAGTGACCTGATGGGATCTGATTTGCACTTTTAATACTTATTCCGATTGAAGAGTGGATTAATAATAGTAATTTTGATGATTAACTTTATATGTTGATTTGACTAAACCATTAGGTGCCCAGACTTTTAGTCACACATTATTCTGGCTCTGACTGGGTAGGGGGTGGGAGGGCATGGTGCTTTTGGATAAGATTAACATTTGAATCAATGAACTGAGTCAAGCAGATTACCTTCCTTAATGTGGATGACAATCATCTGATCAAATGAAAATCTGAATGGAACAAAAAGGCTGAGGAAGAGAGAACTCCTGCCTGACTGAGCTGATACATCAGTCTTCCCTGCCTTAGCACTGGAACTGAAACACTGAGTGTTCTTGGGTCTTGAGCCTGGACTCTGTACTATTGGCTCTCCCAGTTAGGCCTTTGAACTTGGACTGAAACTATACCACTGGCTCTCCTGGATCCCCAGCTTGCTGACTGCAGGTCTTAGGACTTCTCAGGCTCCATAATCATGTGAAGAAATTCCTCTAAGTATATGTCTATGTAGGCTAATGGTTCTGTTTTGTTGGAGAACCCTAAGTAGTATAATAATAATAATAATGACTAACATTGAATATTTCTTGTACTAGGTGCTATCCACTTGCTTTATGTTTACATATATCTATCTAATCCTCAAAATGACTCTAGAGTAGATATTATTATGGTCATCATTTGAAAGATAAAAAAATGACAAAACTAGTTAGAGGTCAAGGCCAAGATTTTCATTCATAAAGTCTTCTCCCAGCTCTCCCTCCTTTAGGTCCCACTCCATACTCTATAGTAACTCGATATTGGAAGCAGGGAGACCATAATAAGGATCTTGTCAGTCAGGCTAGAGATGAAGATGACTAGGAATGGACTTAGAGAAATTTCTAATCACATATTAAAGGTGTGGTGTGAGAGACAAGTGCTGAACACAGCAAGGGACATGCATCATGTGAAAGAAAAATAAAGACAGATTTTCAGAGTTGACTTGTTACTCTAGCATACCTAACCTATCCTAACTTATACAGTGAATTTTTTTATAATTCAGTCATCATGATTTTGATTCTTTTTTCACATCTTGTTTTCATTCATTTGAAATTTTATATATCCATTAAAACATATATGATATATAATATACATATATATTCTGTTAAGTCATTGACAAGATACAAAGAGAACTAGTTTGCAGCTAGAAATTACTTATCTGTTTCAAAATGCCAAAGCAAAATAAACTGTGTTTCTTTTCAGTTTCACTTGCAAATGAAGTTTGTCTACAAACAGGCAATGTTATATAAAGACTAGAGGCCCAGTGCACGGATTCATGCACCAGTGGGGTCCCTCAGCCTGGCCTGTGGGGATTGGGCTGAAACCAGCTCTCCGACATTCCCCAAGCAGTCCCTACTGCGAGAGGTGGCAAGCCAGGCTGAGGGACCCCACCGGTACACGATTGGGGCCGGGGAGGGACCGCGGGAGGGCTTCAGGATGTGTCCGGCACATCTCGTCCAGTCCCGATCAGCCGGACCCCCGCAGCAAGCTAACCTACCAGTCTTCCCCCTGGTGGTTAGTGTGTGTCATAGTGACTGGTCAAATGGTCGAACGGTCGGACACCTAGCATATTAGGTTTTTATTATATAGGATAATATTACCAGGTAAGGCATTTGAGTTTTAAACATTATCTTAATATATCTTACCTAGGTACCACTTTAATAATTACTTTTAATAATTCGTGGATCATAATAACTAATAATGTGCAATGCATACATACCTCACAGAGTTTATTTGGAAGTTCTTATGGGGGAAAAGTCATTTGCTCTCTTACTGGGACCTGTCTCTTCTCCCTGCCTTCTGGAATAACACTGGAAAGTGGAGGAAGTGATTGTGCTCATACTGTAAAGATAGACCTGTCAAGATGGCTTTAACTTGAGCCATTTCATTGTCATCTCTCAGCCAATACGAAGATGGATTTTAACCCCAAATTTTATTTCAGGAGTGTTATGCACTGTCCTATGTGTGAAAAAGAAATGCTATCTGGAATGGGATTCTTAATTTCCAAGCTTCCCTTCTCTTAGGATGCTTATCACCAGGAAGACTGCTTGACAAATACTGGTACTTAACCTATCTTTGAAGATTCATTTACAGTCAATAGAGAGATCAGTACTTGTTGATCTGACTTTGTGATATCTAGACTCAAAAAATAATACCAAAAAAACTGTATTTTCACCACCTTGCTCCAGAGGTGCCTCAGGAAAACAGGGACAGAAAGAACTGTCTGGCAGGTCCATCCCCAGGGCCTCTGCACAACAGATTTCTGTCTGTGCCCCCACCCTCAGCCCCAGTGTCCTGTGGCTGGAGTCAGGTTGCTATGGCTGCATGAGGCATCTGTCACTGTGATAAAGTGACCCACTCACATACACCTGACAGCCTCTAGCCCTCAGCAAGGTCTGTATGTAAAGCTGGAAACAAAGGAAAATAGCAAAAGAAATAAAATCCTTTTAACTAGATATTTAGTTTAGATTTCTATATTTTAAAAATCACTTCTGCTCACACATCTTTCTCTTAATTGGGATTTAATGATCCAATTAATGATGACTCTGGTCATTTTTAATGAAATCAACTAGCCTCTAAGATAATTAAATGAGAAATGTGTTCTAAAATTTAAGGGGCAATATTTCAGTTTTACTGATATTGTTTGTATTCTAAATTAATGGAAAGATGCTTAGAACATACAACAGGTGATAGATAAGCAGAAAGACCATGAGTTTGTTGGGTACTTTTTATTATACAAATCTGTGATTACAAAAATCAGAATAAGCTTTATTTAACATTTCAGTATGGTTATATAATAGTAAAGCGAGACTAATCTAAACCAAACTCCAAATCTATAATACCTTATATTAAAATACACTTTTTCCTTCTTATGATGAGTGGTTCACTGAATCAATATTAGGATACTGTAATATATATATATATATATATATATATATATATATATATCTCCCAAAAAATGTATACACAATTTAACAGGTAATAGCTCAATTTTGAAAATGAAACATATTTTGATAAACACTGCCTTTATAATTATTCAAAGTGTGTGTATACACTTTTTGGGAATATATATATATATATATATATATATATATATATACACACACACACACTCATATATACATATATGCAAACACAAACAGTATGTGTATATGAATTATATATATGTTTGTAGTATATATATGTGTGTGTGTGTGTGTATGTATATATGTATACACACACATACACCACACATACAGTTATCTCCCAGAAGCAAAAATAGTAGTATTTTGTCATAAATTTATATATGGACCTACATTTACTTTTGATAAATGTAATAGAAACAATGAGGTAAACAAACTTCATTATACATGTAAAATAAGCACAATTCCATATACACATTTGTTCTTTAAATATTTATATATTTAATCAGTACTGGAGTGTTTTCTATGTTCAAGTCACTGTACCTACTTACCTATGATGAATGAAGGTGATAGTACTTCTTTCGTTTTTTTTCTCTTTTGCAATAGTATCGATAATAATATAAAGAAAAACATTAACCTACGAATAGGATATATAGTTTTGGAAGCAAACTTTGGAAACAAGAGCAACAACAAAACTATTACATTGAATCTAAAGAGGTCTATTATAACACTTTGCTACTTTGCATTCTTGTTATGGAATTAAATGAATAAATCCAATTTTGTCACAAGAATATTCTGTAATTCTAACTTTATTAACTCAACCTGACTTTTCCTAAAAGTAGAATGAAATAGTGACATTTTGATTGTGTGTGTATGTGTGTTTATTGTAGTCCTGTTCATATGTTTGACTGAAGGGAGTTCTGTGTTAGTAATCTCTTCTGTTTAAAATAATGAATTTCATTATATTTGCTTTTTAGGGAATAATTTTCAGTCACTTTCAATATGCCTCTTTGCTTTTAAAAGATCTATTCACTTATTGCTGCTACCCTCACCTTGTAGCTATGAGGAGAAAAGCTATTTCACATGCATTGATTCTTAAGAGGAAAATCTCTTGGGGAGTAGGTGTTGCCTTGAGTATTATAGTTTTAGAAAAATTACAATTAAAGCGATGGAGGTAAGGAATGAGAAGCAGTGATAGTTAACAAAGTGAGCCTTTACTTTGTTGAAAACTCAAAATCCCGTTAAATGCAGTGGTTCTCAACCTTCCTAATGCCGCAACCCTTTAATACAGTTCCTCATGTGTGGTGATCCCCAACCATGAAATTATTTTCATTGCTACTTCATAACTGTAATTTTGCTACTGTTATGAATTGTAATGTAAATATCTGATATGCAGGATGTATTTTCATTGTTTGCGACCCACAGGTTGAGAACTGCTGCTTAGAGATACCCATAAAGTTTTAAACTCCTAATGACTTTAACTTCTTATGCTGAGGGGGAAAGTTCCTACTTAGGTATTTGAGAGTGGAGCGTTGAAAGGTCATTAGTTAGGAAAGCCTGATACTGCTTAGTCCCACGTTGTCACTGTCTAGAATCCCACTGGCAGCTAGCAGGAGCAATTAGGCAAATTCTGCTTTAGCAGAGATTGACCCCTTTCAGTATTTTGAAGCAGGCATAAGTGCCTGTCAAAGTGTATCAGCCAACTGTGTGTTACGAGGTAAGAGGAGATGCTACTGGCAAAGATCCCGGCCTCCTGCAGAGAACTGAGATTTAAGGCCAACTCAACCTCCTACAAAAGTTTTGCCGGGAGAAAGGTTATTGAAGGAGATGGCAAATTGATGTAGGAAAGGGTGCTACTCTTCAACTGCACATTATTCACATCTCTGCATTTACTCTGTCTTATGTATCTTGTTATGTTCATTATAGATCAGAAAATATGTGAATACCCTTTTCATAACTGAGCTATTTATATGCTGCTGCATGTTTTAATGAATTTTAGTTTAAAATGTATATCAAAATTAAGTTGCAAAGTGTGATATTTGAAAGTAATTTCACCTTTAATTTAATATTGCTTTGAATTGCCAAATATTTTATAGGAGGATGAGAGGATGCATGCGTGATCAGATATTTATAGTATACTAGAGGCCTGGTGCAAGAAATTTGTGCACTCAGGGAGGCGGGGATCCCTCAGCCCAGCCTGTGCCCTCTCGCAGTCTGGGAGCCCTGGGGGGATGTCCAACTGATGGCAGTCGGACATCCTTAGCGCTGCTGTGGAGGCGGGAGAGGCTCCCGCCATCGCCGCTGCGCTCACCAGCCATGAGCCCAGCTCAGGTATTCTGGCTGAGCGGCGCTCCCCCTGTGGGAGCGCACTAACCACCAGGGGACAGCTCCTGAGATGGGTGTCTGCCCCCTGGTGCTCAGTGTGTGTCATAGCAGCCAGTCGTTCTGCTGTTTGGTTAATTTGCATATTAGCCTTTTATTATATAGGATTTCCAAAAAGATAATCAGATGTTTGTGACATCTTTCTGATTCTTTAGGAAGTCAACCCTAATTTTCAGGGAAAATTTGAAAATATATAGTAATTAAGGATTTATGAGCTTGAGAGATCATTTATACCCTATGAAGTTGTTAGCTTTCAGGTTGTATGCCTAAGTCTCCAGAAATGAATTTATTCATTCAACAAATATTTGATAAAGGCCTACATATTCCAACTACAATCCACAAAAATCTATAAAGAGGCTGAACAAATCAAAATGGATTCTAAATCTCGTAGAATTAAAAAAATCTGATGAGTAAATCTTTTTTTTTAAATATATTTTTATTGATTTTTTACAGAGAGGAAGGGAGAGGCATAGAAAGTTAGAAACATCAATGAGAGAGAATCATCAATCAGCTGCCTCCTGCACACCCTTTACTGGGGATGTGCCCGCAACCAAGGTACATGCCCTTGACCGGAATCAAACCTGGGACTCTTCAGTCCACAGGCCGACGCTCTATCCACTGAGCCAAACCAGTTAGGGTGAGTAAATCTTAGTATTAGTGGATTGATCATGAATAATTCTCTCTCTCTCTCTCTCTCTCTCTCTCTCTCTCTCTCTCTATATATATATATATATATATATATATATATATATTTTTTTTTTTCTTGGATGAATTACTCTAATTTAAAAGGAATTTTCTTTAATACCAGTAAACTGAAATAAATCTAAGCTATAATTTTATAACAAATGTCACCTTATTTTTAGAGAGCCAGATTACTAATGACTACAAAGGTACACAATTGGAACAGTTCCAGAAAATGAGCATGTACATAGACACATGTGCACATTCACATACACAGTTCAATGCAAACCCTAGAGTCACTAAAATGATTAATGTTAAATGCTCTTAAACTAGTATATTAATTTTCTTATAAAAATAATCATTTGGACTTTTTGTTAAAAATATGTCCTAGGAAATCTCCCAGTTATTCTGATTCTGTAGGTTAAGTGCATAACCCAGGAATATACATTATCAATCTGTCTAATCTGATTTAATTCCTCACAGTTGCCTAATTCAACAAATATTTATTGAGCACCTACTATGTCTCAAACATGATTCTAGGTTATGATACCACAGTGAACAGTCTAATCATGAGACTTATATTCTAATGAGGAAGATAAATAAACATGTAATTGTAAAGTTAGTAATGAAGAGTACTATAAACACTGATTAATCCTCCTCTATCACAAATATTGTATTTGCATTGGACACTGGATTTTTTTTACTATGATGGGACCCTTTAAAGAGAAATTAAAATACATTTCTAAAATTTAAGAATATTAATACACTTAAGGAACACAGTAGGTATTAGTTGTGCTTTAAAATACCTTGTTGTGCTATAAAAATTGATACACTATCTAACATGTATTCAGGATGCAATATATTTAAAAATACCATACAGTGAATTGATATTTTCCCCAAAATGTATGTGAGCCAAAAAAACATTCTATAAATAGAGTAATAATTAACACATTGCACAAACTTACATTCAGAACACTTACAGAAGCGCTTTCACAGCTCCAAAGATGTTCCTATGGGTAAAACACCTAAGGAAGATGCTCTATAGTTGGCCATACTGCTTCTTATGCCTAGTTTTACTGTGCTATATATAGATTCAAAAGGAGTTTACAAATAGCAAAGCTGCTATGCCCAGCTACTTTCTGCAGGAAACAAGACAATCTAGTATTACTTTAGAACAGGCAGTATCTGGATGACAAGAAATCATGTCACTGAAGAATCTGGCAGAAAATAGGTTACTGAGTAGTCCTATATCAAATGGCAATACTATATCTTAAACCACAAAGAAACAGAAAGGGTGGTACACTGCATCCTGAAGGACTTCTTAAATGACTGCTGGATTGATATTCTCTTCTCTAAATATCCTGCAAGGTGTGAAAGTTGCACCCTGAAGCAAACAAAACTATTGAGCAATTGACAAGCTATTGTGAGTGGATTACAAAACAGAAGAAGCTCGGACAACATGTTTTATATTTTTCAAGAAGGGAAAATACAGAAGGTTAGGATAACCCAGGTATCACTTGGAGTGTCTAAATTTGGATACACATCTCAATCTCAGCTCTGATTATATGTCCTCCAAAAGCAAAGGGAACCTGGTATATTTTCTACACACATTTTTTTAAGCAGCAGAAGAGAAAGAGTTAACATGAGCCAACTCAGGAAATACGTCTAAGGAGAAAAGAAATCTTATCAAGAAGTTAGAGAAAGAGCCACCAGAGAGAAGAGTGAATGATGCCAAATTAAGATTGAGAAATCAGCTATAAGTAAAAGAGTCCAGTATTCCAGGGGTTGGCAGCTGCTTTTTTGTAAAGGACCAGCAGTAAATATTTTAGGCTCTGCAGGCCATATGGTCTTGGATGAAATGAATCCAATTTCATTACAGTGTGAAAGCAGACAGACAGGCAACACCTAAATGTTCCAATAAAACTTTATTTATAGATGCTGAATTTTAATTTCATGTAATTTTCACGTGAAAATCGTGAAAGATGTTTTTTCTTTGTTTTTCCCCAACATTTAGAAATATAAAAGCTATTCTTAGCTGAAAAGCCATATAACAATATGCTGTAGACTAGATTTGGCCCATAGTTTGCCAACTGCTATACTATCCTGACAAAGCAACCAGATCAAGGGCTGTATTAAAATTTCATTTTATTTTATGGCACTGTGAATGTTATATTTTTAATTAATAATGTGCATGGTACATTAATAGACAGTTTCTTTTTAATGTATGATGTCAACCTATGGTTGGTGCCAATTCAGCACCAACAGGAATCCCCAACTTGGGGTGTGGTAAAGAAGGAAACTGAATTTATTCTGTGCAAAACAGCTCAATTGTAATGCAGCTGGATATAAAAACAGCATGGCTGTGAGGTAGCTGTGGGGCCAGGTGGCCCTGGGCCCAAGCCCCTCTCTGGCTAGATAGCTCTGCTCTGGCCAGACATCTTCAGTGTTTCAGCTCAGCCAGGCAAAGGCAGTTTTCAGCCTTTGGTGAAAAGGGAAAGTACACTCCTCAAGCCAGAAAGGACCTGACATATAAACAGAATTTCCTGCCCCTGGTCCCTGATTGGTTCATCCTCATGCAAATGAGGACTCAAAATCCTCACAATTTGATTGGTTCCAAAAAGTACTTGCCTGATTGGTCAGAATGGAGCTGCTCAGCTGCTCTGATTGGTTGGTGAAGATGTTGGTAGGGATATAGTTGCGTAACTCTGATTGGATAGTGGAAGCTTCAGTCCTATTGGTTGAAATAGAATTCCAGAAATTCCTTTATAAGGGCTGGCTGAGAGAGCAGAAACACAGTGCAGGCAGGTAGGTCAGTACAGGCTTCTTCCTGAAGTGTAGTTTGTGTGGCCCCTGTGTAGAAATGGCTGCTAGGCTGTTTTTTATTGTGTATGTTTTGTTTTGTTTTGTTTTTAATTTGTGCTCAGCCACCTAGAACCCTTTTTAGTAGGGTTCACAATGAGTAGGAAAATAAAGTTATAGTTCTTATTTTGTTCAAGATTGTGTTTTGTACATCCAAAATTTTTTACCCCATCCTGGTATTGTTACCAAACTCAAGGGGTTGACACTTAGGGTGCTCTATTTGAAAAAATGAGACATTTTTGTCACAAGGTAGTATTGTTTGCTTGTAACAAGTAGAGAAGTTGGATTCATATCCAAAGCCCTGTTTCCTGGAAGAAAGACTTAGCCATTGCTTATATAAAGTATTTGGTCAGTTACATGTTGATTTCTTCTTTGCAGTTAACTACATTTATTCACTGAATTCCTGTCAAGCTCATCCTATTTATAGCTGGTCTGCAAAATACTGTGCTACATTTAGCAAGAATAATATTTAGTAAGTAGTGCCCAGACCTTGAGACCCTTATCCTAACAGTATTAGACCCAAAAAGGAATAGCAGTATCTAATTAATTAATTAACAACTTGATAGTAAAAACTAAAAATCCAGGTCACAGAGATAAATTTTCAAGGCACTACCAAAATGTGCATGAGAAAGAGAGACCCGGCCACTGAAGACACTTTTTGATTATGTTTGCTATTTAATCGCATCCTCAAAAGTTTAGAGGAGCCCTAACCAGTTTGGCTCAGTGGATAGAGCATCAGACTGCGGACAGCCTGCGGACTGAAGGGTCCCGGGTTCGATTCCGGTCAAGGGCATGTACCTTGGTTGCAGGCACATCCCCAGTAGGGGGTGTGCAGGAGGCAGCTGATTGATGTATCTCTCTCATTGATGTTTCTAACTCTCTATCCCTCTCCCTTCCTCTCTGTAAAAATCAATCAAATATATTTTAAAAAAAAAATTTAGAGGAATCTTGAAATCCTCACCAACAGTGGTTTCCTGCATGTCCACATAAGTTTATTCTCTTTAGATTTCTTGGTTTTGTGTGTGTGTGTGTGTGTGTGTGTATGTATGTGTATCTCTAAACAATTGTTCTTCTAGAAACCATAATACTAGAGATGGAGATGTTTATATCCAGGGTTGATTTGTGTTTGATCAGGAGTAATCCGGGGATATAAATCCTGGGGCTTCATGCTGCTTTCTATGCTCTGAATCTATCCAAGATGGGGACTGCTAGAAAATCAGTGAAGGGGCCTTGCTAAAAATCTTGATGGCCCTTTTATCTAGAGCAGCGGTTCTCAACCTGTGGGTCGCAACCCCTTTGGGGGTCGAACGACCCTTTCACAAGGGTCGCCTAAGACCATCAGAAAACACATATAAAATTACATATTGTTTTTGTGATTAATCACTATGCTTTAATTATGTTCAATTTGTAACAATGAAAATACATCCTGCGTATCAGATATTTACATTACAATTCATAATAGTAGCAAAATTACAGTTATGAAGGAGCAACAAAAATAATTTTATGGTTGGGGGTCACCACAACATGAGGAACTGTATTAAAGGGTCACAGCATTAGGAAGATTGAGAACTACTGACCTAGAGGGTATTGGCTAAGTCAAGTACATTTAATTGTTACATAGAAGGAAAGCATTTCTGGAATCTTTGCCATGCTGTAGAGTAAGCAACAGCAAAGCAAACAAATCAGAAACTTCATCCTCAAGAAATACTAGACGTCTTGCCAGAAGGCTCAGGACTCCCTGAAAATTAGTTTATTTGTATCTGTCATTCCCTTTGTATAATCTTCATGTCAAATTCGGTGGTTTTCAAAACTTTTTGTTTTTAAAGCAGCAGTTAGATTACATTAAAAATCCAGCCTGCCCATGTGCCTCAGGGGTTGAGCATTGACCTAGGAACCAAGAGGTCACAATTTGATTCCAGGTCAGGGCACATGCCTGGGTTTTGGCTTGACCCCCAGTAGGGGGCCTACAGGAGGCAGCCAACCGATGATGTGTCTCTCTTATCAGTGTTTCTGTCTATCCCTAATGAGTCCATTGCATGGAGTTCCCTCATCTAATTTAGTGCCTCCTGGAACTCCTGGGAATGTAACTTGACAACTACTGGTCTTTACTACTTTATTTGCTATTTGACCTTTGCTTTGCAAAGGTAGTTTTTCTCCAGCAATATATAGAAATGGCAATCTATTAAAAGTTTCCTCTTTCAGAATAAAATTCTATACAAATGTGTTATAGAAAGTTATGACAAATTTCAAGTAAGACCTAGCCAACTCCCTTTCCCATAACAAATAAGAAATTGGCAGTTTTGCTCACTATAGGTTACTGCATGTTCTATTTTCTCTTTCCGTTGCTTTTGGAAATAAAATTCACGTTAATCTCAAAGCATTCAATTTTAGAATTGCCCATATACTATAGTTTTCATGCACAACATTCAACAAATATTCTTATAGGAGGCAGGAGCTTCAGAGTGGGGGAAATAGTTCTTGCTAACAGGAAACATCTCAATGATTCAATTGGAAATATTTCTAGAGGAAGCAGTGAAACCAGGGATAGAAAAGCAACCTCCAACTGTGAACAGTCATGGGAAATTGAAAGATAGGAGAACATGCATAATTTAGTCTGGCTGACAAATTAGCATTCATTCCAGCCTATGAATACCCTACTTTGGCCTGCCCACAATTAAAGTGCCAGCTTAGCTTTGAATTCAAGGGACATTATAAAGATCAGAAGAAAAAAAATAACAGTTTCTAAAGTCTTTTATTTAGGGTACTGAAAACATCTTCAATTAAATTGAAAAAACAGCTCATTTACTTTCAACTACTTTTGCCACTTTTTCCATAGACCCACAGAACTTCAACACAGAGATTGCTCAGGACCTCTTTTGGGACTCCAAAAATTCTTGGTGCCTGCTGCTGCTGCTAATTATTTGGTCTAAATTTTTAAAACATTAGTTAAGACTACAATTGTAATTTAACCTAATCAGTATTAAATACCACTACTGAACTTGGTTATTTAAAAACAACAACACACAAGCCTTGAATTTAAAAAAATCTTGCTTGAAATATATTAAGTTGGTAACTCTTAATATAAACAGATTTTTAAAAATTAGATGACTGACCCAATGTAGGCTTAAAAATGAAAAAGAGGGCACATCTGGAGATGAGGTTATATGTCAATTTGCTCCCTGATCTCAAGTAGGTAAGGATTTCATTTATTGTAGATTATTTGGACTTCTTCCCAGGCTTTATTTTCTCAACCTGGGAGGTCAGTCCTGGAGGGGGTGAACAATAGTGGTCAGGGATTCATTTTTTAAAATAGGAAACTTCTGAGGTTATATTTTTATCCCAAATGTGTGTGTATGTGTGTGTAAGGTAAACTCACATTTCTAGGATATATTTTTCTCCTAAAATCCACACCATAGGATCTCATGAGGATAGAATAGGGGAAAGTAAGAATGCTTTGCGTAAAGAAAAAGAGGAAGATTTATTTATTGATTGAAAGTTTCTTAAACTAAATCCAGTTTTAATTTTTATTGATTAAAGTTTCTTAAACTAAATCCAGTTTTAATTTTTCTAAGTTCTCAATATACCGTGTCCCAAAAATATATACACATACTTTGAATAATTAAAAGGCAATATTTTATTAAAATGTATTTAATTTTCAAAAGTGAGTTATCGGCTGTTAAAGTGTGTATACATTTTTGGGGAACAACCTCAATATTAAAAACACATTTTACATATATTCATGTATATATTCAAATATATATGTATATATATTTACATTGACTGCAGGCCATCTATGCACCTTTCCAAACTCTGTTCTGTGTGAAGGTCGCTGAAAGTACATTGGTTCGTCATTCAGCCTGTGACACATTACAGTGTAGCAAGTAATTAGATAAAAATATATTTGGCTGTGATTATGAGGGGTCAGAGCATGCTTGCTGAAGGGTCACCAAGTAGAATCAATTCTGAATGAAAAGCAGAGTCTTCTTGGAACTCAAAACAGCCAGTTGAAAGGGAAAATCAAGCCCCAAAGCAAGTCCATCACCAAAGTAATCTGACAGTGTTTTACAGTCATAAGGTTATCTATGTAAACAAGTACTTCTCAAGCAAACAAATATTTCATGATCGTGTAGATTACTAAATGCATTGGAGGAAAAAAATGCACACATTTTATTGTAAGAATCAAATGAAATACTGCCATTTGCAACAATATGGATGGACCTTGAGACTATTATGCTAAGTGAAATAAGTCAGTCAGAAAATGCTAAGAACCATATGATTTCACTAATATCCTCCTTTTATATAATAAAAGGGTAATATGCAAATTGACCCTAACAGCAGAACAACCGCTGGACCAGTCAATATAAGGTGCACTGATCACCTCTTGGTCCTTTTCCTTGACCCACAGGCTCTGATCACCTGATGGCCACCCGCTGTGGGGGCAGGGCTGGTGAGCAGGCAGGAACAGCCAACCTCTCGGTCCCTTCACCCAGCCATCAAGCACTGATCACCCAATGGCAAACAGCGAACTGGGGTGGGTGGTGGCGGGGGGTGGGGCCAGCTGCAGGCAGCTGGGGAAGATGGCCCTGATCACAGGCCAGGCCTAGTGTAGATCGTGGGCCTCTAGTGTAGAATATAAACCTGAAACTCATAGACCCAGACAACACTATGGTAGTTACCAGAGGGAAGTGGGTGAGAGGGTAGTAAAGGGTTATGGAGCCAAATATATGGTGATGGAAGATGATTTGACTTAGGGATGTGGGCACACAATGCCATATATAGATCATATATCATAGAAATGTATACATGAAACCTATATAATTTTATTAACCAATGTCACCCCAATAAATTTAATAAAAAAAGAAATGCCAATATTCACCATGTATTTCCTAGGAATAGTTGCTATAATAAATGTAAATAACGTTCCATCAATTGTAAACTGAACATTGTATAAGCAAAAGGCATAACAAATTAGATAAATTTGAGAAAATTTACAAGTAAGTTTACTTGTTATAAATACTTTTGTGTTATAGTGTTTTAAAAATTGCTAACTTGGATTTTTACCCTCCAAAGACACAATTTCCTGTTCTATATTTTAGATTCCCTTACAATATGTCATGCCATTATATTTATTTTGTTTTAATTTGTGAGTTTGTTTGATTTATGATTGGAACACAAAACCTTAGCTGGTGTGGGCAATAGATGGCCACCAAAACAGAGATCATCCATTCTAGTTTGGGTGCTGCTCTTGCATTCCATGACCATTGGAATCTTATCTCTGAAAACCTGAGTATGAAAGCTGCTCTCAAATAATACTATAGCAGCATGTTCCATAAATATTTCATTTTGACATATGATTGTACTTTTTTAGTCAACTGTTATTTATTGAACATACAGTATATTATGTTTGAGTCATTATAATGTGAAAACTCTTCCAGGACCATTGGAAAACCAAGGCATCAGCCTTCATTTATTTTCCCATGGCCCTGAATTGTCTTGCAAAATGTAAATTTGAAAATATTATAACTTCATTTATTTCAAAGTACAGGGTGGGGCAAAAGTAGGTTTATAGTTGTATGTGAAACGCAAGTTTGTTCTTGTATTATTCATTATGAATTATTGTATTGTTTTTATATAAACAACTACAAACCTACTTTTGCCCCACTCTATATGTAGTAGCTCAGATCTTTCACTAGAAGTTTTTTTTGCCAATGTCTAAATTATGGGGTTTAATTTTGTAATTATCAGTAGAAGTGCTAGCTTATTTAAAGTGTTATAACATATAGAAATCTGATATTTGCAATGACAAGTTATATTGTTATTAGCGACATTTTCATACTGCTAATATTAGACAAACACTATTGATCTGGTTCCAGATTTTACCTGCAATATAAGTAAAAGGAAAAAATATTTAATATGAATGGGGAATTATAGTAATTTATATTAATAATTGATATCTCAGATTATTGGTATTTCCACAGTCAAAATAGTACTTTTCCCCTACTTGAATCTTTTTGCCTGTTAGTTCCAAACAATTTTAGAAATATTAGATTGCCCATTTGTTCAACACATAAGATCATATTAGGTCTTCATTTGACAGATAAATTGCCTCATAATTTTGGATTATGTTTGAGGGGGGGAAAAATGAAAAAAAACTCCAAAATCTTAAAAATGACCTAAAATTGTCTTATTTATATATTTTTTTGTTTTTGTTTTGTTTTTGTTTTTTGTTTTGTTTTTGTGGTAGTAGAATGGTGAGTGATTTTCTTTTCTTTGACTCATTCTTTTTTAAATTTATTTTCCCTTTATTGATTAAGATATTACAAATGTATCTTTATCCCCCCAATGTCCTCTCATCCCCCCAATCCTGCCCTCACCCTCACCCCCTGTTGTCCACATCATCGCTTATGCTTATATGCATGCATACAAGTCCTTTGGTTCATATTTTTATTCTATGACCAGTATTAAATAGAAACTTCAAAATACAACTGTCAAGATTATTTGTATAGTTTTAAATATATGTATATATTATGTATATATTTAATGTACTTACAGTATTTTAGTAATGGAACAAATAGCACCAAATTTTAAACAATTATTTGGTAAACAGTACTTTGCAATTGAATTTAGACAATTCTACCAATACTCATTTAATTCTACTTGTTAATTTAATCCTAAAATTTATTGAACAATAATAAATTTCTGTCACTGCTAATTGCCTCACCTCATTTCCTAAATTAGTGTCACAACAATCCTCTTGTAAAGGCATCATTTTCCTGCCCATTTTACCCACAATGAAGTGTAGATTTTAAATCTCAAGCATCTTATGAGACATTAGTTAAGAAATAAAGCTTAGATTTTGAGTTACAGCCTTGTATGAGAGCCTCATTTTCTGAGCTGTGTGAATTTTATAATTCACATTTCTTCTTTTCTTATCAGCAAAATGAGGTAATGAAGATCTCTAACTTACACAGTAGGAGAGGATTAAATAAGTTAATAATAGGTCTATGAAAGTGTCTATCATGTGATAGATGCCCAATAAAATCATTTTACTATACCTTGTCCAGGATGGCATAAATAATGAATGTCAGATAATGACTCAAATCCAGATTTTTTGACTTCAAAACTGAATACTATTTTCTACGTAGTTGACCCATCCTCCATTCATTTAAAAACTTAAAATCTCTCCACACATATTAGTGATGGCATTATTGTCATTATTACATTTGCTGGTTTGCAGGCTGAATGAATAATGGTACCCTTTTCTGAGACAGAAAACACTGAATAAGACCAAGTTTGGAAGAGGAGGTAGGAAATAATGAACTCTGAATAAATTTGACGTGTATATTACAGTTCTACTTCTAATATTTAGTGATCTTTCATCTTTAAAATTTTAGCTAAATAACAAAATACAAAAGTACCAAAGACTATTTTGACAGTCCCATTGACAATAGTTACAGCAAAATCCCTGATTAAAATTACCAAATAGTTTTATCATGCAAAGCAAAAGGATCTTTGACCACGAGTTGGATTGGAAAAGACTAAATTTCATTTTTGCTAAATGTCAGTGTGATGATTGATCAATGTTCTAATCTATTTTGACAGCTAGAGTGTTATCTTTTCTAAATATATGTGGAAACATAATACTAATGGTGCATATATCCATGACACTTGAAAACTATTCCCCTTCAAAGATACACAAAGTGCTTACATACATTTTTCCTCTTAAGAACAGAACTTAAGAGAAAGCAAGTACCATTAATAACATTCAAATTTTTTTTAATTCAAGCAAAAATAACTGACTTGAAAAGGAATTAGTGGAGCTCAAAAGAAAGCCCAGTTTTCCAGGTTCTCAGCCAGCTTTAAGGTTGTTTTTTTCAAAAATCATACTTCCTTTTGTTGGAACTGCCATTTGTGATGATGACATCTGGCTTCAAATATATTTTTTCTTTTTCTAATTTTTCTTCTATTAAATGCTACTGAAGAACATATTCTATTATGGAAGAAGAGGTAATTAACACTTTGTTCTTGATTTATCATTACTCCACTCCAGAAGAGGAGAAATATTTATTTCAGGCAGTAAAAAAATAACTACTTGTTGAGCATATATTATGAGAGTTCAATCTAGTATTCATATAGTCTAATACATAGTCTTTAAATGCTTACCAAAAATACCTATCATGTGTTTCTCCCACTAAACCCAAGTATAAATCATGTCATCTGTACACCACAGTTTTAAGAGTCAAGTGGTCTCTTATCTAACTATTTCAGATCCCTGAAAATAACAGAAAGCTGCTTGTCAGTAACTCCAATACTTTGTAGTGTATTTATTTCATACAAGAGGTCCAGAGAGAGACAGTGCTTGGACTACTTCCTATTTTCCTGCTGTGCCATTTCTACAATGGCTCCTTCAGACATCACCTGTTCATTCTATGTAGGGAAAAAAAGGAAAAGAAGGTATTGGCAGACAGTGGGCAGGACCTGACAGCTCATAGCTGCAAGGGAGGCTGGGAATGTAATTATTTGCTTTCATTTGAGAGGCAGACAAAGGATAAGGGGAGTGGAAGAGGTCTTAAGTGAGCAAACACACAGTTGCTACTCCACAATCTCTCCTCTACTTCTTCACAATTCTATCTCCTCTGGCCACATTAAGCAAACAGCCACTGATTCAGAGAAGAAACTGGGGAGATGCATTGGGGAGCTTTGTTAAATTAGTTCTTCTTAAGTAATGCCCATATAAACTCTGTTTCCCCAAGTCATAAATTGAACTTTTTCACAAAATAAGCATCCACAGATGTTGAAATAATTAATAAAAGTATTACAAATTATATTAAAAAGCCAATAAAAGCTTTTATAGTAGAATCATCAAGATATGGGATCTATTAAGTCACTCCTGCTGCTGCATTTTTCACACTCTCAGCTTGTCTGTTGTGTGTGCATTTAACAATATGGAGACCTGTAAGGAGCAAGGCCACACAGCCATCCTCGTGAGGATTTTGTATTCACATTTTAAAAATAACTTATGGTTCATTTCTACTCAGGATTGCCCTGCCTCTAGGAAAAAGCCTGAGGTCAGAATCATTTATGCTTAAAATAATATAGGACAACGTTTGCAGTACTTGCCATGTAACCTTGAGCAAGATATTACATTTTTCTAATCTGTACTTGTATCATATATAAACATGGCCTTTATAAATATACTAGAAGGAGGCAATGAATGTCAAGTGAAACAACATTTGTCACTGTACATGTAAGGAATAATGCATTGGCAATGCATTATTTTGTTTTCAGAGAACACAGTTAAAAATTATGAATCTATGAGCATAGAAAGCTATTCTCCAATAAGATTCCTCACTGTCCTGGAGGCAGCATCTGCCAAAGATGACAATAACAATAAATATTATTATTATTATTATTACAATAGTTAACACACTTTATGTCGTTTCCTATGTGCATGATACTTTGCTAAGAATATTATATCCTTTGTTTCTCCTAAGAAACCCACTTTTCAGATGGGTAACTAAGTTTTGTGGGATCAAGTAATCAGTCCAACCACGATCATTCTACTAATAAGTAGTGGTCCTTGATTTGCACTCACTCACAATTCTTTTAGACTATGTTCAAATTATTTCCTAGTACCTAAAGTATTACGTATTCAATTAAAAATATCTGAAATTATTCCATCCCATTTTTGGTGTCCATGTATTTTTGCATCTCCTTAACTGGAATATAAGCACCCTGACAGCACACATGTGAATCTGGTCATTCCTGTATCGCTAAAGTCTACAAGATTTTTCTTAGTGAATAAATGAATGAATGGCTGAATGAATGTCTTCTTATTACAACCAGCACACCTAGTTATAGGAGGCCCTTCTTCTGGTGTTATGGGGAATTATAGTACAATTTTTCCCAATCCCTCAGTTGTTAGCAAACAGTATTCACATACTAAATCCTAGGAGTAGATATATTCATAGAAATTTTCTCATCTTAGGAAGTAATTATTTAAAATTTTTCTGAAACATTCCATACAGTATTGGTGTCTGTGACCACTACAATGCTATATTAGCTGCTTTATCAATAAAATATTTAGATTTCAAAAGAGCAAACTGAATTTGAAAGTATTTTATAAAATAAACTCAAATATGTAAAATACTTAAATATGTACACAGCAAGAAAAATTAGAAGAGATTTTTCCAAGAGCAGCAAAGGCTGCAAAAACATGGAAGAAAGACTTCTCAGGCTATGAGCATCAACAAAGATGGAGGATGGGCAGACACTAAGTGATTTGGAGGGAAGAAGAACACTCAGTTTCATGTGTCCAAGGGACTAGCTACAAGCTTGCAATGAAAGACAAAATTTAAAATACTGCTTGCAGTCAGATGACAGAATTATGTGACTCCTAGGCCAAGAAGACTCAATTTTTCTTTAAGAAATTTTGGAGGAGGCTGTGGAGAAGATGGTAATAGCAATTTTAGTTAGATTGAATTTCAAGGCATTCAAAATGAATTTGAAACTCAATGAAGAGATTTTGACTGAAGAGTGAGAACTAGAACTGAATCATGTGGGGCCATACCTAATGGCCAAATGGAGGGATAATCAAAGGAAACCTGTTAAAAGGCTGTTTAATAATCCTGACAAGTGTCAATGAAGACCTTGTTGGGAGAGGGAGAGGGAGAGGGAGAGGGAGAGGGAGAGGGAGAGGGAGAGGGAGAGGGAGAGGGAGAGGGAGAGGGAGAGGGAGAGGGAGAAGAGGCATCGATTTGTTCTACTTGTTTATGCATTCATTGATTGCTTGTGCCCTGTGCCTTGACCAGAGATTGAACCTACAACCTTGGCATATCGGGATGATGCTCTAGAGTCTGACCAACTGAGCTATCAGGCCAGGGTGATTTCTTTCTTTAGTCAAAATTTCTTGACATAAAATTAGATCTAAACACGACTATGTACACAATAATTTACATAGTAGGGGGTAAATATAATGTCTGCTGTTCGTATTTTGAGGAACTTCTTGAAATCAAAAGGGCAGCATAGATCTGGGTTAAGCAGATATGACTCTGTGGGTTGAATGAATAACCTCCTTCCTTCCTTAGGCACATACACATTTCCCAGTGTGATATGAGCTCCAGTGGTTACAAATGCCTAAATCGGGGCTCTCTGATCAGAAAAAAGGGAGTATTGCAACTCTCAGGTAGTGACCTTCACCAAGGCTGGCTTCATGGGCATGCAACCTGGGACCCACAAAGTACGTAACTGGTCCTGAACTCCTGTGTACAACTAGGAGTGCACCAGGTTACAGAGTACTGGCTGCTGTAAGAACAAGAGAAAGCTTAGCTGAAGCTAGTAAGGCAACTAGAGCAAAGCAAGAGGTATAGTTTAAAACATGTGCACATTTTTTTCCTTGACAATGTGAAAGTCTCTGATCTCCTGTCTCTGTGACTGCAGAATGCTGGGTGTGATAATTGGGGAGGTAAAAAGGGTTATATAATCAAAATAATTTACAAGACCATGGTGTAATGGTCATGATATAGATTTGCAGCTCGGCTTGAATCAAGTAAAAGGCAAATGCGTTTTTGTAATGCTTAGCCATTCTTCAAGAATTCTGTTCTCTTCCAGTCCAACCTGCTCTTTCTGTTGAAAGGAAAGTTGTGTTGCTTTCATAGCAAATGCTTTATATAACACATGTTTCTTTAGTTTCCCTATGCAGAATTAAAGATTCTTATAATGATTTATCAGGAACTCATCCATCCATCCATCAATCCAACACATCCTCTTTGAGTGCATTGCTGGTTTTTAATCATCTTTCTAGAATGAAAATTTGACTTGTTTTTTTTTTAAATTGAATTTATTGGGGTGAGATTGGTTAAGAAAATTATATAGGTTTCAGGTGCACAATTCTATAATACATCAACTACATATTGTATTGTGCATTCACAACCCCAAGTCAAGCCTCCTTCCATCACCATTTAGCTCTCCTATACTCTCTTCTCCCTCCCTCCACCTCCCTTCCCCTCTGGCAATGATCATGCTGATGTCTGTGTCTATGAGGTTTTTTATTTTTGTTTATTTGTTTGTTTTGGGGTGTGTTTTTTTGGGTGGGGGCTTAATCTCCTGCTCCCATCTGACAGCTGTCAGTCTATCTATGACTCTGTTTATATTTTGTATGTTAGTTTATTTTGTTCATTAGATTCCACATGTGTGTGAAATCATATGGTACTTGTTCTTCTCTGACTGGCTTATTCCACTTAGCAAAATGCTCTGCAGGTAAAGTGAACCAGAATATAATTGAGAACTAGATAAAAGTTTAAAAACAATAATTGACATAAGACTTTAAAAAATGATTGTGTTATTTTACTAGTTATTAGTTGAATATACATTCCAGAAGCTCTTGACACTTCCTATTGACTGACTCCATCTAACTAGGGATGGCCATGCAAGCTCTTACAGCTTTGATTTCAATGACTTTATAACTGTTACATAGCTGGTTAAAACTGACGATATAGCTCATGCTGCAAAATTATGTAATTGCTTATGTGGATTAGTCATTAAGCCTTACTTTCATGTGGACACTACATTTACCTTAAGTCACTACATCAAAAACAGATTAACTAAAAAAATAAAAGTGAAATTAACCTATTTAATTGAAAAGAAACTATTATTTGATTAAACTGTAGGCTTACTGATTAAATGCATCATAGGGCATTTGCATTCCTCATAGGCAATTACAAGCAGGTCTTCATTATTGGAAATTAAGATAAATTTATGCTATTAGAGTGCTTTACTTTCATAAATTTGTGTATACTTTTCACATTTAAATTAGTAACAGTAAAATGTTTGTTCTTACACAAAAATAAACATAGTTTCAGATGCTTATTTGTATCCTTATGCCAATTCCCCCAAACAAATTGTATTTCCAAAAGAACCCTTTTGAGATTTTTGAGATTGTTTTGTAGAAAGTGTTTAAGACCTAAGCACAAGCAAAATATGTGCCATCCATTGACATCTGGAAGGGTGAACTACAGCTTGGCTGGAAGCAAGAAAACGACCCTCCACACAGCTAACGTCACTTCAGTACTTGATACAAAAATGGCCTTGTCAAGCTGCCTCATTTTCACAGTCCCAGTTTCTATGGGACTATGAAGTAGAAAAATTCATATCAACTGTAAACTTTCTGTGTCATCATAGATGCTATGTAGAGAACTAATTTTAGCAACAAACCCTGATATTAGTGATGGAAAATAAAGTACATATGCATGAATTCTAATGGTGAGAATGAAACAAAATAACAGAATAGTGCTTAGTAAACCACTATATACAGTACATATGCTGTTAATCCTATATAATAAAGAGGTAATATGCAAATTAACCATCACACCCTCACAAGATGGCTGCTTACAACCAGGCCAGCAAGGGGTTTAGTGAGGGACGACCAAACAACTGAACAAGCAGGCTACATGGGGCGACCAGGCTTTGTGGGGGAGGGGGACAGTTGGGGGCAACCAGGCCAGCAGGAGGGGCAGTAAGAGGTGACCAGGCCGGTGGGGGGGGGGACAGTTGGGGGCGACCAGGCTGGCGGGTTGGGGCAGTTAGGAGCTACCAGGCCGGCAGGGAGGGGACAGTTGGGGGTGACCTGGCCAGCAGGGGGGGCAGTTAGGGGTGATCAGATCAGCACGCAGAGGCAGTGAGGGGCGACGAGGCCAGCAGGGGGGATAGTTAGGGGTGACCAGATCAGCACGCAGAGACAGTGAGGGGCAATCAGGCCAGCAGGGGGGGCAGTTAGGGGCAACCAGGCAGGCAGGAAGGTGAGCGATTAAGAGCCAGCGTCCAGGATTGTGAGAGGAATGTCCAACTGCTGGTATAGGCCCGATCCCTGGGATTGGGCCTAAACCAGCAGTCGGATATCACCCGAGGAGTCCCAGATTGGAGAGGGTGCAGGCTGGGCTGAGGGGACCCCTCCCCGCCATGCATGAATTTCATGCACTGGGCCTCTAGTATCATCATATTCCTTTAGTTAGATTTTATTACCATATTTGTCATTATATTATTTCCAATATATTTGTAGCACAAGACACAGGAGTCCCTTTCTAGTGCAGACAGATACCACCAATGGGGCCCCTCTTTTTAAAAGGTGGTCTTTCTGTAGGAAATGAGATTCAAATTCATCTATCTAGGTCACAGTTTAAGTACAGACAGAGCTGAATTAATATTAGGCTGGTTTGAGCACTGTAGATTACCATTCATCTAAGAAATGTTTATTGAATTGTAGGTTCGTACTTAATCTTCCACCCAATAGTTCTTTCTAAATAATCATGAGTAGAAAAATAAGTTGAACAATTTCTTTGATCTTCCAGCCCCAAGAACATTATTTCTTTCTATGTGGTCTAGATGATTAAATGGTCTGGATGCTCAGAGAAAATTAATTTTCATCTATATCCACCTCTAGATATTTTGGAAAATAATGATATTCAAAGAGATTGGGTATTAAAGCAGTAATTGAAGTCAGGCCCACTTTAAGATCTGTACAATAATAGATTTTCTGCATGTTTGATGGAGTAATTCAGGGAGGATTTGATCAGACATTCCAATCATTCTTTCTTTTCTATTATACTTTTCCTAGTACCAATGAAAGTGGGTTTTTGTAAAATAGATATCATTAGATAATGTATCTGCTCAAATATATGACCTCCACCCACACTTTTTAATCATTGCAATACTTTAAATAACTTCATCGTACATTGCTGAAATCCAAATCAAATTTCAGAAAATAGTTTATTATTTCTTTAAAATGAAGACTCCTCCATTATCTGTTGTATTTCAGTGTTTTGTGCAACATTTTGTGAAGTCAAAAATTATGATACTTTGGTTTTATCACTATATAAAAATGAGAGTAGAATATATTTCAGGTAACTTGAAATAATATTCAGAAAACGTACTTTCAACCTTTTCCATTAGTACCTTCTGATATTGATGGTGGGAAATAAAGCATGCAGAATTTATACTATGAATCATCTCTGTAAGAAATTATTATGATGTCTCATTTTAAAAATTATTTATTGTAATCCTACCAAAACCACATTTTAAAAATAAAAGCAGTATAAACACTATGCCAAGAAATCTGAATGAAGTGTAGATAAGTATAGGCAATGCAAGTGAAGGCTAGGTAATAAGAAATACACAAAGCAAATATACAAAGCAAATATTTGGATATCAAAATATCCACAGTTTAATACATTTATTTCAATACAAATATTTGTATTGATTTAGATGAACCATTCTAAATTTAATAGATTTGTACAGTTTATATTTAGATATCTTGCACCACAATGTTAAAAGCTTTGGTGGCAAACTACTAGCTCAAGTTTAGAATTATGCTAATTTTGAAATTGCAGAACTTCTTCCATTTCTAGAAGTTTTTGAGTAGATGTATAAGGCTGAGAATGTGGCTACTTCTACTTTCTTCTATATCACTCCTCCTTTCCTTTTTTCACCCCACAATCATACCCACACCCCATCTTGCCTCCACTCCACACCCCTACCACCATATAACAATTCTTCTGGATAAACTTTGAAGGAGGGTTAGAGGGGTTATTTATTAAGTTCCCTCAAAGATTCAATCAAGTCATGCTGTAACTCAGTCTCAAGGCCCCACAATCTTGGTAGAAAAGATGTATTCCATGTCAATGAGCCTCATATATCTAGTGAATAGTAACATTCAGAAAAAGTATGGCAACGTTAATTCAAAGAGTTGCAGATCTTTGAGTTGAAGAATTAGTGGAGCCATATGTTTCATCTGGAAAGCTCATCCTGCAGAGTTTCATGTTCACTAATTTGGGTTCACCTGCCACATAACATAGCAAATATAAAATCTTAATATAATTTAATAAGACTTTGGGTATTTGCCACCTAAGGATGCAAAAACAAAACATATACCTATTCAGTTACTCCCCAAAATCTATACATGTACAATACAGATGCACTCATCATAGGTCACACACATGCCATCCTGACCTTAGATATGGCATCCATTAAATAAAAGTAATATTAGTTGGTTGAATCTATTTCATCTGTTATTCACTAGTCAAATGAAGCAGGAGCACATTTGCTATTAGAACACTGAATTAAGGGACATTGTGGTGTCTGATGCCTTCTGACTTCATGTCATCAAGTCATTCATCTACAAGAAACATGAACAAGCTTGGAAATCAAGATTTATCAGCAACCTCTGTTGATTTCAATGTGATTCATCACTGAAATTCCCTGTGACTGAATCTTACAAGAGTTGCTCTAGGCCATTTACCTAATCTTTTGCATTCACTTGATTATTATTTCTCTCCTGAGGGATTCTTGCTGTCACACGAGTCAATCACAGTTTTCACTATCCAAGTATATCCTTCTCTTTGGTGGTACCTTTTCCTCCAGTCATCTGCTTTCCTTTAAAATGGAATTTATCGGTATTTTTGTCTAACTTCCTTGGTAAAAGGCCTACCAAGCTCCCTATGTCTATGTTCAAGTACTGAGTAAATGTGTGCTGGATGTATGTCTTACAGCTCAAATTAAATTAATTTTCATGAAGGCCAGGTCTTTAAAATATTGAGGTAGTTAAAGAAATTAAGCAACATCATTTGATAGCCATTTCTCAGCATCTTGGTTTTCAGATAATAAGATAAAATCTACCTGTTTGGGTTATTGCCCTTGCAAAAACATAAAACCATCTGATATTCATTGTAACAGCGCATGAATCATGGCAACATACATAAATCAAAGCAGTGTTTTCAATTTCAGGCTCAAGGAGCCAAGAGAGATAAGCTGATTTTAAAAGATCCAACTAAATAAAGGAAACAGATGTCAGAGACTTTGCATTTCAGAGTTGTACCTTCGCAAGAATGTTAATTTCTCCTATTGGTCATAAAACCCTTAAAAAGGCAAAAAGCTACATGCCATACCTTGTCATATTAAGTGTTCCTATCATCTGAAATATAAGCCCAAAGAAGCAGGACTAAAATGAAAAATTATATATATAGGCTGAATGACTGATTAGAAACATTACATTTTGGGTCTCATTTGACAAGATGTCCAAGAATGCAGACCTACTTAATGTGGATTTCTTTTGATAACTATTTAATCAGATGCTTCAGAAAACAAAGTATAAACACACTACTTTTAAATTAGCTACATAGGCTATATCAAAGGTGAGCTGGTATTCAACTTGAGATAGCAATAATAGTACAGTTGGCCTTCCAAATCCACACGTTCTGCATCTGTGGAAAACAGTCAAAAACTGCTCCATTGTTGTTGACATGTGCTAAGTATTTAGACCTATGATGATTGCATCTGTACTGAACATGTACAGATTTTTTCTTGTAATATTCCCTAAACAATACAGTATAACAACAATTTATATAGCATTTACATTTACTAGGTTTTATAAGTAAGCTGGAGATGATTTAAGGTGTACAGGAGGATGCGTGTGCAAATACAATGACATTTTATATACCAGTAAGGGACTTGAGCATCCATGGGTAGATTTTGTTATCCTTGAACCAATCCTCTGTGGATACCAGGTATGACTATATGTGTAAATCAGATGTGGGTTATAATCTTTACTCTTCCACTATGTTAACCATGGTTCCCAGGCAAATCATATCATACCTCTCTCATTTCTTTAGCTCTTAAATTAGGATAATAATACCTCTGCTAGCTAATTAGAATGGATATTGTGAGAATCAAACAAGGTAAGTACTTAACAGTTGTTTGAAAGAGTAAAATATATATAACAAATATTTTTATATGAAATCCATTTTGTGCTTCACAATGGCAATTGTATAGACTAGATCAGTGATTTTCAATCTCTTTCATCTCATGGCACACATCAACTAATTACTAAAATTTTGCAGCAAACCATAAATATATTATGCTTTTTCCTGATCGAACAAAAGCATAGGTGTACTTTTGATTCATTCACACTGGATTGCTATTGTTGTGCTGTATGTTGTCATTTTTTTTTATTTGACTATCTAAGGTAAAAGAGGACAGTGCCCCTGACTAAAGAATCAGGTATTGCATGTTTTAAAAATTCTTGTGGCACACCAGTGTGCCTCCTGTGCCATGGCACACAGGTTGAAAATCACTGGGCTAGATCAAAAATTTAATTAATTCTTTATTTTTTCATTTAAGAAAAATATATTTATCCCTTCTGAATTGCAAGCACAAGACATAATTTAAAATAATTTCAGAGATTCTTACAACTTAATGTGGAAGATAGGCATGCATACAAGTAATTGAGCTACAGTTCAATAATACTGTATGCAACTCCCCACCCTTCTATGAGTGTATGCATGCAGGAGCATTCATTTGTGCTTTCCTGAAAGAAGAGGTGTTTAAGCTGGTTTGGAAAGATGAGTTGGGGTCTGCCACAGAAAAGTCAGAGATCACTTCAGTTATAGAAACAATATGAGCTCAAAGTGAAAGCTAAGAGTGAAGAACGTTTGGAGAACTTTAAGAATTTCAGCCGATAAAACAGACTGAATACTGAAAGTTTAGTTGCTTTGGGGAAGAGGATGAATACTAGATGTGTTGAATTTTGGGTGCCCATTGGCCAGTCTATGTGTTCTGGAGCTCAGGGTGAAATCGGCGTGAAACAGAGGATCCCAGGTCCTCAATGTAGCTGCAGTGGTTTTCATCTCAGAGGGCTGCAGTGATCCAAACAGTGTGCAGTGGCATCTTTAGGGTATTTATCACAGAGAACAGAGAGTTTTTAAAGATTTTTTGTTTTGAAATAATTATAAATCCAAAGGAAGTTGGAAAGGTAATACAGAGAGATCCTATGCACTCATCATCCAGTTTCTCCCACTAGTTCTATTTCATGTAACTAGGGTGTAGTATAACCAGGTGATTAACTTTGGAACAATAAATGAATATAGTTTAATGTCAGTTTATTACATGTGTACATTAGTGTAATTCCTTCAGAATCAACACACAACACTATTCCATCACCATAAAGATATCTTTTGTTTCTACTTTATAGCCATATAGCCACACTATCCTCTCTTTTACCAGTTGGTTAATCAAACAATGAGCATTTATTTCTGATGGAATGGAGGTAAGCTGAGCACAAACTCTGCAAGGTTGCCAGTTCAATGAGTATGTTGAGATTTCTTTCCAAGATATAAAATTAATGGCACATGGTGAGGAGAGGATATATCATGTATAATCCACTATATGCCTCTTAAGTGATAATCCAAATCTAAAAGTTTGAAGGGGAGGATATTTAAAGCCAAAACTTCAAGTTAACCTTATAAGAAAGAAAATCAACTCTCCCCCCACTCTCTCTCTCACACACACACACACACACACACACACACACACATTCATTCAAACACAGTTTTGAATAGCTTCTCATTTCAACAATTCTCAGAAGAGTCAGAGAAAAAAAACAAAAAACATTCAACAAAGTTATATTAGCTCTCCTATTAGGCCTGACATCACTAACTCTAAATTATAATGTTTTCCCATGATTTTTCAGTCATCAAGTCGAAAGAACATTGGGCAAATCTGATTGAGCCTTTTTCTTTTACATACATATTATACTTTGTTTTTTGATTTCACTATTGCATTCTGTATTCTTCAAAAAACAGGCAAAGTAATCCTATGAAAATGTAAATCAGACAACACCATCTCATTCTGAAAACTCTTCAGTGGCTTCCCATTGTGCTAGAAATAAAATCCATATGCCCCAATCTCCCTTCAGGAACAAAGGACTTACTTCACTAGATGCTGGGAATGCTGCCAGCCAGCCCTCAGGTATCAGCCTTCCTTGTGGATTGCCTTGGCTGAAGTAAACTGCTGCTTCCAGGTCACCTCTTCTTTCAGGAGCAGCAGTCCATATCCAGTGACTGATCCGTGTGGCACTGTCACATGGGACAGTTCTAAAGGGCCTTTCCAGCTCTAGAGCTCCCACAGGGTTAGCTGGCACCTTTGTTAGAACTACAGAGCAGCTCATCATCTCCTTTGGCCCTGCCCTCAGTCATCTCTGTCTTTCAGAGGTGATCCGGATAGCACGCCTAATAAATGTCCGCATACTAATTTTTGTCTTAGGAACTGTGTCCAGGGAACCCAACCTGGAACCTGACTTCAGCCTACAGGGATCTACATAATCTGGCCACTGCCTAGCTTCCCCGTTTTCCTCACTTCACTGCCCCTTTTCTCACTATTAGGTACAACCTTTTGGTTTCACTTCCCTCCGCTGGAGCACTCTCCTGGCTCTTCATTCAACTGGATGCTTCTTTTCTAAGCATCAGCTCTTCGAAGTTCTTCCCAGGCCACCCTATCTCTAATAACCCTAGAAACTTCTCCTTCCCAAGTCACATACTGTTTCTTTTTTCCTTCATTGTACCATTTATAACTTTCAAATGATCTTGATTGTCTCCTACCTCTTGACTAGAAGCTCCAGGAAAGCAGGGACATGCCTGTTCAGTTCACTATTGTATCCACGGTGCTTAGAAGGGTACTCACCACATAATAGGTGATCAGTAAATAACTACTAAAACTCGATAATGCCTCTGGGATAATTTTTTTAATTTTTCTGATCTCATAAGAAGGCTTTGTTTCCAGTTATAAGTTTTGTAAATACAAATCCCTTCAAATTGTTATAGTATTTTAAGTGTTAAAAAATTTAATTTGACTAAACTTTACTCTGTATTTAGCATTCTTGTGGGGTTACCAGACTATTTCAAAGACAATGCAATCATTTTAAATTATGAAGTCAGCATATCTCTGGGTTGTGCCATTATGGAAAACAATTTCCTTCAGCAGGTAGAACTCAGGTGTCCCTACTCAATTCTCTAAAGTAAGGGATTATGCAAGAAAGTGACAGACAAGCGTGACCTTTGACCGTGAGAGAATGTGAAAGTCTGGGGAGAGGCAGGCGACATGGAAGCATGCTGCAGAATAAAATAGGTAAGGGGCTTCAGACATCCACATGTGAATTCACTTATGGAAATTACTCTTTTGATGAATCAGAGCAATCACTGTGAGACACTCAGATTTAAAGTGAAAGGTAGAGCCTGCCCATAAATTCAACAAAATGTACATTTTAGAACGTTCTCGGAGCCTGGGCCAAATAGCAAATACCTACCTGTCAAATGACTATGCTGTATTTTGCTATCAGGAATCTAATGCGCAAATGTACTTTGAAGTTCCTGGGACCCATTTGTGTCCACATGTTCTTTAATCTTGTGCTCCCATTTCTGTGCATACCAACACCTGGCTCTGGCAGGAAACCAGAAATAATATTCAAAGCAATTCTGTGCCGCCAGTGCTGAGTACAAACAGGGTGGTGATGGATATTTTACTTATGTTACTCCAAAGTTTGAATTGCAGAAGGCGAATAAATCATCCTAACTTCGATACACTAACATTCTTCAGCGTGACGAATTTACTTTGCCACGAAAGCATCTTCCTGTAAAAGAAGGCACCTTTTGATAGAAAATAAATTTTCTTTAGGAATAGATTTCTGAAGTGTGAATGTCAATCATTGGACCTGGGGAGAAAATATGAACATTTTGGTGGGGATCTATTTTTATTAATAGAGCAAACATAACTCAACTTTGGCTTCATTCCAACTCTCCCCTGTCGATTAGCTTTTCTGACACTGACAGGATATTGTTTTTTCCCCCTGAGTTTTACATGGGATTATATCATATAAGAAGATTATGATTTGTAATTCAAATTCAGAATATTACAGACTACTACCAGCAATGGATCTATTTTTAAATTAAATCTCCTTTAGTTTTATATACATGAAATTTAAGATAAATAATTTTATGTGCTTTAAAAAGTGTGGCTCTTTTTTTGTCTATGCTGACTAGACATGTGTCCATCAGCCAATATTTCAGCACTTTTTACAAAATGCCATTTATTGAACAATGAGAGGGAAAAATTAACTCAACATTTAAGATACCAAATCTTTTAAAAAGTCATATGGTGGTCGTGCCCAAAGACTTTTACAGTAATAAATAGTAAATCATCAAGGTACATAATACAAGTGATAAGCATTTTATGGAAAAACTTCAGGCTTTTATATCTTCTGCCTGCATTTTTTTAAAATGTTTTTTTATTGATTTCAGAGAGGAAAGAAGAATGAGAGATAGGAACATCAATGATGAGAGAGTCATTGATTGGTGGTCTCCTGCACACCCCACACTGGGGATTGAGCATCGCAACACAGGCATGTGCCCTGACTGGGAATTGAACCATGATCTCCTGGTTCATAGGTCAATGCTCAACCACTGAGCCACACTGGCTTGGCCTGCCCACATTTTTAATTAGTGCATATTGCAAGCACAAATAGTTACCCAGAGATCTTTTCCATATAACCAGCTTCTGAAGTTCAGCTTTTACTATATTTTATTTATTGGCCTATGCCTCACAGAGAGATCACAGACTACAATGTGAGTGAAAACAATGATGGAAAAGGTACACTCTTCTCAATCATTTATTGAATGATAAATATATTAGCATACAAATAAATCAATATCTAATCAATATTTTAAGAAAAATCAGTAAAATATATGGGAAGGAGCAATGTGTATGCACAGGAAATCTTTAAGAAACTGCCATTTCCTAGTTTACATCGGATATCAAGGAAATACACAAATGCATTATTATGGTCTGACACAGATCTTGGAAATTTTGAATTGGGCTTAGAATTCTAGTTCTCAAGACTGGCCTCGAAGCTTCCTGAGCAGAGTCTGTTGTGGTTCCAAGTAATTTTCTTGATGCTTCATGGGTAGGCTAACTCTAATTTATTGTCCAAACCAGTGTAAAATATTTCACTATAATAATTACACTGTATAGTAGATGAAGACTAGGGCTGTCCCAGGCACACTGGGATGGTGGGGAACCTACTAATTGAGGAAAAAACAACAGATAATCATTGCGACAGCTTATCCATTTCTGAATAATTAGACTACAGTAACTTGAAAAAGAGATATGCTCATCCATATAGCAGGTAATCAATAATTTTTAGTTAAATGAAAAGTTAGTCATTTTAGGTCACTAAACAAGTCCAGGTTTAAAGAATATGAAAGACATAGCTAGCTGTCTAGAAAAAAAGATATTCTACCCTTCGTTCATAATGGTAGCTGTTGTTGGGACATGCCCAATCCCTGGGCCCCATCTAAGATAGTGATAGCACGGCTTCTCTGCCACTGATTGTGGCCTTGTGATTAGTTCTGATGAATAAAGTGTGATCAAATGCAAGTGTTTGAATTCTGATTGACTTGATACTGAGCTTCCTCTTCAGTGAACGAAAAGGTAATAGCTGGAACCTTCTTGAAAGTCACCTGTTGAAAGTATCAGATCCACTATCGGACTGTATCTCTGACTCACCATATAGGGCAGAGTGTCTACCCACCTGCAAAGTTCACTTCAAAATTATTACATGAGAGAAGTAAATATCTGGCTTCTTAAACCACAATGTTAGTTTGATCTCTTCATTAGGCAGCCTAGCCTTTAGCCCTAGGTCATGCAGGGCAAGAAGTTACATTGATCATCTCTCTTTGATGAGGAGCAATTGACTCAGGCCAAAGGGATGGAACACATGCTCTTTTGGAGAATATGTCTGCAGGTTTAATAACCCAAGTGTATACTTAGTCTATTGCTTCAATAGTCAGGTGAATGAAACCAAAGATGACAATGTACATTTTAAGGAAGTACTATTCACATTCTCATCACAGTCTAGAAGAGGGGTGGGCAACCTCTGGCACGTGTGCCAAACAAGGCATGCCAGTAACTTTTGCTGGCACACGAAACCCTCTCTTATAATCTTCCATTTACAATTTTTTTCTTAATATTGACTTTTTTATTTTTCAGATAAATTCAGTGTAGGTGCATCTTAGATAAATAAATAATTTTACATAACAAGTTATCTTAAAGACCATAGACATGGATTGATGAGAGAGGGGAAGAGCAATTTCTATGCCTCTGCCTTAACTCTCCCTGTCTTCCTAGATCCGACCAGTGTTTTGGTTTCATCCACATATACTTGTGAATCTTTGTTCTCAGTGATGAATTTTGTTAAGTCTCGTAATAGGAGTAGCCTGACAGATGAAAGTAGTAGCTCGTGCATATCTCTGAAGGTCACAAAATATAAACCTGATGTAAAATCTCTGTCATCAGTGATGCAGCAGCAAAAGTCCCACTGATAATATCAAATGGAGTCATAAATTTTTCTGTCGGACTATCAGTGTACATGTTTACATTAAAAAATAAATGTATTTTTCATCATCATATACTGTGTTTTGGTTGCTCGAATGAATTTTATTATTTCTTCAAGGTTCTTCTCATACGTACACCTTAAGAGATATCAAGTAGGCATAACATGTTCTCAAAAAATTAAGGTTGGCACGCAGAAGAATTTTGAGTCAGAGATTTTGCTGGTTTTGGCACGCACTCACAAAAAGGTTGCCCACCCCTGGTCTAGGTGAATGATGTCCCCTGGAGTTGTTTACTGTACTACCTGGATAGACATATGCAAGCATTTCAATCAGAGCTTCAACCACACGATATTGTCACTCCTAATTTGTCTCCTGGGAAATCCGAACCAAGCTTGAACCAGGGTATTTTCTCCTCTTGGCTATGCATACATAATCTGTAACTTGTTCTGCAGTTTTAGTACTTACTGGTATCTTCTTCAACTTTCCTTCTCACTGGTCTCTCCTGTGTCTGTTATCCCAGCTTTAGGCCTGTAACTTCAAAGTAGCCTTTCACCTTGCTTCCTGACTCATCCAGCTTGCTTACTGAGCTACATTCTCCACCAAAAGGTAGTTTCCCAGCACATTTCACTGTGGAACATACCTAGGCATGATTAAGCAGTAGCCAACTGGAGGAGTTGTGAAAACTGAATTTCAGAGCATGTGCTCTACTGAGTTAGACCAGAAGAATTGAAAGACTGCATGGGGAAGCCCTCAAAGTCTTAAAGGTCTCTTATAGTACAATCTAGCATCTAAGGAGAGCGAGCTACCGATGATCCCTAGAGACTAGCTATGAATCCAGAATTCGATCCAGATCCAGCAGCATTGGCATCCCCTGGGAGCTGTTAGAAATGTAGAAACTCAGGCCCCACCTTAGAACTCCTAAATCAGAATCTGCATTTTCACAGGATTTGGAATTTAACAGATGATTTGTATACACATTGAAGTCTGCAAAGCACCAGACTGATTGGGGTCAGACATGGAGGCAAATGTTGGAGACAAAGCATTGACCTGTGAAAAGATTCTGAATTCAAGACTAAGTCAGCAGACAGAATAGTGACATTAAACAACAGCTCTGGCCCAGCCAGCGTGGCTCAGTGGTTGAGCCCAGATCTATGAACCATGAACCAGAAGGTTGTGGTTCAGTTCCTGGTCAGGGCACATGCCCGGGTTGTGGGCTTGATCCCCAGTGTGGGGTGTGCAGGAGGCAGCTAATCAATTGATTCTCTCTCATCATTAGTGTTTCTATCTCTCCCTCTCCCTTCCTTTCTAAAATCAATAAAAAATATCACACACACAAAAAAGGAGAAGCTCTGTCATGCATAAGCTTTCCAGCAGGAAAGGAAATGTCACAGGGTGGTTGGTGAATCTTCTTTAGATAATAAAAGGACATGGTCAGATTCCTGAGTGTCATCTGCTAACTAATATATTTCTGCTCCTAAATAAAGGTTATCTTAAGGATAAATAGATCAGCATGCTTCCAGAATGAAAGGCAATTCAAATGAACGATTTCTCCTCCTTTTTCTAGGAGCCTTGAGCCAATTGAAGAATAAAAGCCTGAAGATTGATTGTCACATGTGCCTCTAACAAGAAATAGAAGAGGTTTTTTCATCCTTCTTAAATTTCATTTTAAAATACTTTCCCTCTCTATACATTGTTGGACTGCAACCTATTAAAAGAAATATAAAGACACAAAACAGCTATATCTATCAGTTTGGGTGGAAAAAATTACATTTGATGAATTTCCTACAAAACCATTATTTTTCTGCATAAGATAAACAATTACAGTCCTCCAAAACCTAGTTGAAAAGTCATTAGTTTAAAATTTTAAATCCATTTACTAAGGCTTACAAATTTCCCAGTAAGGGTACTGCAGCATCAGCATGGCTAACAACAATAAATCATATCACACAGGAAGTAAGGGATCCAGAGGATGGAGAAAAATATTACATTGTAATGGAGAACTCCGGCTCTTCTTATGTTTATTACACACACAAAACACCAGATCTGAGAAGCTCTGAATCCAAATAAACCTAACTTCCTTTCAGCCACGACTAAACCAATTCCAGAATAGTAGACTCTGTTGGAAAGGTTGGCAACTAAAAAGGAAATAGGAACAAAAGAGGGGCATTAGGGATCACTTCAAGTGACCATAAATCAAAGCACTCAGGCTAGAGAAACGTCTTTAAAGTCAAGCCAATGAGGAAAGCCAACAGCAGGCCCGCCAAGAGTTCTTGTGTCTTTTTTGTTTTATTTCTCCCTTTCCTGAAAAAAAAAATAATGCTTGATATCATTTTGTGTTAAGTAGCAATACTTTTTAAATGCCTTATGAAATTGTATCTGTGCTATAGACCCAACTCCGAAAGAGTCACAAAAACTCACTGGTGCTATGCTGGGAGAAAGTCGTCTTCTTGGCTGGTGTAGAGGGTGGAGGATGTGAAAAGGTTTTATAGGTAACTCATGTCACTCTGATGCAAAGCCAGAGGTCAGAAAAACCAGGCTCATTAATTTAATCATATATTAGTTGGAACTGCAAGGACTTCCCTCTAAAATGCATTTACTGTCTTTAAAAAACTCTTCAACGAATGCCAATTGCAAGAATAAAGAGAACTTCATGTCACAGCTCTGCCAAGGATGGTTGTGGGATGCGATTTTGATCATTTCTCTGCCTTTTAAGTGGAATCCAAAAGAAAAATGTCAAACAAAGAGTCTTGTTTTGAAGCTTTTGTTCTCGAATGCAAACACCGAAACAAGAATCCCAGACAACTCTTCTCCCACCCTTCAAAGCACATTGATGTACACAATAGGATAATGGGTCTGCCTTAATGAAGGATAGGGAAGTCAACAAAAATTTTTACAAAAGTAACCTAAATGGTGTGGTGAGTTCTGAATCCTAATGTTTTGGTTATTAGGCCTTCCTTCTGGAGACAAGGAAATTGTTTGGTGAGAAATGTTAACCACTAAAGGAAATATGAGGACGATGTCAGGAAATGCCATTGCATAAATGTACACATGCTACTCTTATTACTTATCTTGGTAATGTGGTTATGATCTTTTATAAATTATCTGGAAAACACAATAACATTAAAGAAAAAGTTAAAGCAAATGCATTAAATTAATTTTTCAACTATCCAAATATAAAATTTTTGTTAGCTGTGCTCTTTGACATGTGCACGTATTTTCATAGTGCAACAGAGAATGAAAATATCATTTTGTATGTGATATTTTTACTTGACATTGCTAGCATAATTTCTACTGCTCAATTTTTACAATTATTAATAGGCATATAATATTCTGTTTTGTTATTGGAATGCAGTATGCTAAATAATTTCCCATAATACATACAAAACAAATTATTTCTACTTCTTTTTCTTTATAATTATAATACACACTACAAGGGTACTTATAGCTTATTTGCTTATTCAGAATTATTTCCCTGGTATGAATGCCTCTATCTTAAATTTCCACATCAAGAGATTTATTTATGGTTCCTTTCATATATAACTACTTTGCTTTTCTCAGTGTTTCTCCCAATTATGCATCTACAAAAAATAAGCGTAACATTCTCTCAAGAATCTTTTTAACAATGATGACCATCCTAAATAATTTAACTACATATAGATATGCATGAACTATTTTTTCTTTAGATAATTTTTTAAATGTTCTAGAAAAATTAAAAATTTTCCTCACACATTAGAAAGTTTTTATATAAATAACAGCTAATGAAATAAAAATAATATTGGAATTATTATTATGTGTATAGGAGCATGCATATTTCCTTTTTATAAATTATTCATATTCTCAGTTTATTTTATAATAGTATGGAATTTTATTTATTATCCAAATTTATTATTATATTTTGTTCATCAACTTTCTGTAAATTTAAATAAGAATATTTTTCCTAATCTGGTTTTTTAAGTTTCATTGCATTTTAAATTTACCTTTGTTGGCTTTATTTAGAAAATTGAAAGTTTATACACATTATTTCTGTTAGTATACTATTTTATGAGGAATGCTTTTTAAACTTTAAAGTAATGAAGAATATATTACATTTTTCTGCATGTCAAAACATAAAAATTCAAAGGCAAACAAAAAATAATGTAACATTTATAAGAATTTGCTTAATAAAATCTTAACATCCTTCCTCTATCAAATTCTTAACATGAATTGAAACGGTAAACCTAAATACCATAGTAGGTAAAAGGGCAAAGGAAAAAAAATATCAAAAAGATAAACGAAGGCAAACCAATAAGTAGAAATATCTTTACTTTTATCCATAATCAAAATGCAAATGGAAAGCAGAGTTAAATATTATCATAGCCTGGATATGACGCTTCGACGTCTACATTCTCTGTCCCTCTCCCTCCTGCCTGCAGCTCCACTTTCCAGAGACCCGAGGACACCCGTGGCTAAGCCAGAGTCAAGACAAGCAGATTAGATATGTAAGCACTTCCCGCCTGACATGTGGAAACCAACATTCATAAATCCTGTGAAATGCAAAAAGCAACGGGAGGAAAAGGAGGGGAAAATCTGGCAGAAAAGGAAAGATGCTCTGAGGGGGAGACATCATATTGGAGAGAGAGCAAAAGTTTCATAACTGAACTGGATTAAAAACTGCTCTACTGTTCTTGAGTCACCAGATTAAACTAAGTATAGTTTTCCCATGGTTGAGAAGGAGTAAAAACTTGTCAAGAAATGTAAGGAGCTATAAGAATAAAGCAGGTCATACCCCTCACATCTAAGTGGTAGCTGTCAGGTTATATCCTCTATTTATATAAAACTAGAGGCCCGGTGCACAAAAATTTGTGCACTCGGGAGGTGGGGGGGGGGTCCCTCAGCCTGGCCTGTGCCCTCTCACAGTCTGGGACCCCTCGGGGGATAACCATCTGCTGGCTGAGGCCTGCTCCCTGGGGGATTGGGCCTAAGCTGGCAATCAGACATTCCTCTGGCAGCCCGGGAGCCCTTGGGGGATGTCCACTTGCCAGCGGGGAGCAGACCTAAGCTGCAGTCGGACATCCTTAGTGCTGCTGAGGAGGCGGGAGAGGCTCCTGCCATCACCGCTGTGCTGGCAGCCATCAGCCTGGCTTGTGGCTGAGCAGAGCTCCCCCTGTGGGAGCGCACTGACCACCAGAGGGCAGCTCCTGCATTGAGCGTCTGCCTCCTGGTGGTCAGTGTGTGTCATAGTGACCAGTCATTCCCAGTCTTTCTGCTGTTAGGGTCAGTTTGCATATTACCCTTTTACTATATAGGATAGAGGCCTGGTGCATGGGTGGGGGCCGGCTGGTTTGCCCTGAATGGTGTCCCGGATAAGGGTGGGGGTCCCACTTGAGTGCATGGCCAGCCTGGGTTAGGGGCTGATGGCTGTTTTAAGGCTGCCCGCACCCCCTTCAGGGTGGGGGTCCCCACTGGGGTGCCTGGCCAGCCTGGATGAGGGGCTGAGGGCTGTTTTCAGGCTGGCCACACCCCATTTAGGGTGGGCATCCCCATTGGGGTGCCTGGCCAGTCTGGATGAGGGGCTGAGGGCTGTTTTCAGGCAGGCCAAGCCTGCAACTGAAGCTCCCAGTCTCTCCTTTTTTTCTTTTTTTTAATTCTGGGATTTATTTACCTTCTGTAATTGAAACTTTGTTGCGGCTCCAGCTCCAAGGCCGGCTGGCTGAAAGCAGGTACCTGGGGTTTGTTTAGCTTCTATAATTGCAACATTGTTGCATCCAGAGCTCAGAGCTGGGCTGCCGCAGGCGGGGAACCTTGGCTTCCTCCATCGCCAGGGCAACCAAGCCTCATGTTCGCTTCAGCTGCGTGGCTGCTAGCCGCCATCTTGGTTGGCAGTTAATTTGCATATCCTGCTGATTAGCCAATGGGAAGTGTAGCAGAGGTATGGTTAATTACCATGTTTGTCTATTATTAGATAGGATTAGCCAAGAATTTATTTTTTTGTTATGAATAATCAATACTGTCAAGGCATCGTGAAAGCAGGACTCATATACACAGCTGAGAGGATGAGATGGTTGTCCCAGTGCTACAGGTACCCAGGTTCCCCCCGGGCTGCTTAGCTCCCCACTTCCTCACAAGGGGAAGGTTACTTTTTCTTCCTGGCACAGGTTTACCATCATCTCAGGATAGCTAGCCTCTCCTGAGATTTCCCATGAGCATTTCTCTCTTTCCTAGAGTTCAGTCCATATGTAACCCCTTGCCTCCACAGGAGGGAACTTTTTTTTCTCTCATAAGTCCTTAATTTCCTTCTCTCTTAAAATCATTGACAGTGAATCTATCCATTTCCTAGGTGGGAACCAGCCTATGTTTTGGGGTTGGAGTTTTCCCAGGCTCCCAGGAGGAGAAGCTACCTCTATACAATACCGCACATCTTCTCTGAAGCAACTGTTATTTTTGTTAACTCACTGTCCTTGGGTCCTCCCAAGGTCAGCACATTGGTAATTGTCTTAAATCAACACACTAATGACAGTCTTTCACAGGGACAGTGTCCTCCCCAGAAGTGAAATCATGTCTTCATTCTAGAAAATGAAAATTTTTGTAACTTTTTTTTTATGATCCATCCACTCTTCCCCAATTATAAAGGTCCAGTCTCTCCTAGACACCTAACTACCTAATTCCATAAACAGCTACCATTTATTTTGAATGCAGAGCGTTAACCAGTTTTTAAATATATTTTCACATTTCACTCAGCAAGAATTGAATTTTGTTTTGCATAAGCTCATATGTTATAATAGTTATACTTCACACAAAAAATAAATGGCTTATTTAAATTTCATAACACAAACTCGTTAGGCTGTGGGGAAGATGTGATTATCTGTGTTATATAAATGAAGAAACTGAGGTTCAGAAGGATTTCAAAAGTTACCAGTTGTTGCATAAATAAGTGGCCCAATCAGAATTCAGTCTATCTAACTGACAAACCCTAGCTCTTTCCTGTCTGTATCAAAGCAGTATTTACAGAGAAAATTGTTTCGTAGGTCCCTGTCCAGTGATGTCTCCTCGGATGGAAATATATCATGTTTCTTGGATTTAGTGATTGATGTTAATTAACTTAGTTATCAATACTGTTAAAGAAAGGGAAGTTTCAGGTTATGGCTTTATTTTAGCAGATCTGTGTAATGAGAGGACTGAGCTATTAGAGTTCCAACTATTAGAATCTTCTGTTGGAAGATTCCTGCTGAAAACTTAATAAACAATTTTATTTATAATGGTGTTGATTTTAAGCTAAAATACAATATATTAAAATTTTTCCTTGGTGGAGAATAGACCTCCTTTTAGAATATGAATATGAAAAATATGTTCAGTCTTTCCTAGACTCTATTTCAGTTTGATAGATCATTTCTCTTTGGTAAACATAATTTCTGTTTGAAATCAGATTCTTTGCTTTGCAGAGTAATCCTATGTCCACAACCTCAGTCCTCATGACTTAAAATATTCTCTGAGCAAAGAAACAATCCTAAATAAATAATTCACTGCACTTCTTTCAGGAACACTGGGCTTTAATTAGCTGTGTGTTTGTTTGTTTATTTCTGTGCTTGCTCTTTGGAGGAGGGCCCAGTATAAACAAGGGTTAATGTAAAGCCTTCAATTTTTTTGTAAAAGGAGCTTTCTTCCTTGGATCTGAATAACAACATATCTGTCCTGCAAAATAAACCACTCAACTGTTGCAGATATGTGGGAATGAATGCTTACCCACTAATTGGCTTCAGCTGTTTTTTCTCTTCATTATTTGAACTGAGAAAACAGCTGTTTTGGCAAATGGTTAAGCTCTAAGTCACATGGTTAGTGATTTATGCACTTCAACGTGCTAATGGATGCCTTGTAGCGCATGGTTTTGTTTATTTGATTGTTACAGGCCATAGTTAATGAATCATGACTTTCTAAACACACAGCGAACCCAAGCTCATGAAGCAGCTCTTAATTGGGAGGTCCATGTTCAGAACATTTTTTAGCTTAGTATAATTTGCTTAATTTTACCTCTCCAGGATAACAAGAAAAAGAGGAGAAATTGGAGATAAAGACTTTATGTTTTTATGAAAACCGATGTGCTTGCAAGTGAGCATGGAGTCAATTATTGCAGAACAAAGTACAAGTGGAGAAAAGGAAAGAAAACAAAATAATTTGTCTTCTAAATAATTTGAGCTAACTCTAGTTCTTATAGTGTTTTCCTTTGAGTGAACCCATTAACATCAAGAGTGTTGGCGTTCAGTTACCAGTGCTGGGATTAAATTGTTAAAGTTATTCAGACATTTTCTTACCACCATCATCAGAAGAGCTCAACCACAAGTGCTGATGCTCTTCTATATATAAGTCCTGTTATCCCAGTTGTAGTAGTAGTAGTAGTGGTAGTAGTAGTAGTAGTAGTAGTAGTAGTAGTAGTAGTAGTAATTGACTAGATTCAACCAGCTATAATCACATTCAAAATGAATATGAGGGTAAAGCAATGAGCAAAAAAGCAAAATTTAAAATCAGATATTTTATTTTTAAAATCTAATGTCTTCAAGTAGACTTTATCTTAAATCATGCTAGAGAGTTGAGATGATATTCATTTTTCAAGCACTTTCAGTATTGGTCATTTTAGTCTCCTCAAGGAACTTATTCTAGCCTTTAATCTTTGATGTAAAAAAAATTATTATTTTACCTAAAAAGTGTTTATCTAATTTTTGACCAGTTTAACTTTCATTGGATGATAGCATGTCATTAGTTGACAAAACATTGGAACTCTAATAGCTCAGTCCTCTCATTACACAGATCTATATATATAAAAGCCAAGTGACCGGAACGACAGAACGACCGAACAGCTGGTAGCTATGACGCGCACTGCGGCGGCCAACCAGCCCCATTGGGGCCCCGATCATACCCCCGACAACCTCCCGCAACCTTTCCCCCACCAGCCCCGCCCCCAATCGGCCCCCATTGGGGCCAGGCCGGCCAGACACCACCTGTGCATGAATTCATGCACCAGTCCTCTAGTAAGGAAATAAAATCTCAGGAAGGTTAAGTGTGTTGTTCACATGTAGAAGTAGACACATTTGCTGAAAACGGAATAGTTCCAAGTTTTTTACAATATTTTCAAGGTTTTTGTTTTGCACATATGCCCATGGCTTTGCTCTATCCTGGCCTTGTTTTTTCCTCTGCACTAATCATGTTCCAGTTAAAACAGTGGTTGGCATGAATTTGCATGAATTAAGGAAAGCTAGGAGGAGAAATGACCAAGAATAGCTGAGAATTGGAGTTCACAGAAAGAACTGATCATCAATAGCCTAGAAAACAGAATCATCAGGTGATGGCTCAATTGTTTTATCTAAATATTAATGACAAGGGTGTGAGGTGGTACATCATTGTTGTTTTAATTTGTATCTTTCTGATGATTAGTGACATTGAGCATTTTTCCGTATGTCTCTTGGCCATTTGTATGTCTGCTTTGGAGAAGTGTCTATTTAAGTCTTCTGTCCATTTTTATTGGGTTGTTTGTTTTCCTGTTGTTGATTTGTATGGGTACTTCGTATATTTTGGATATTAACCCCTTATCAGATGTATCATTGGCAAATACATTCTCCCATACAGAAGGTTCCCTTTTCATTTTGATGCTTATTTCTTTTGCTGTGCAGAAGCTTTTTATTTTGAAGTAGTCCCGTTTGTTTATTTTTTCCTTTGTTCCATAAGGATTTTTTATGTTTTTGTTTTTTTTAATATATTTTATTGATTTTTTACAGAGAGGAAGGGAGAAGAATAGAGAGTTAGAAACATCAATGAGAGAGAAACATCAATCAGCTGCCTCCTGCACACCTCCTACTGGGGATGTGCCCACAACCAAGGTACATGCCCTTGACCGGGATCGAACCTAAGACCTTTCAGTCCACAGGCTGACGCTCTATCCACTGAGCCAAACTGGTTAGGACCATAAGGATTTTTTAAACATGCCATACCTGGCTATTTAGACAGGGGCACTGACCTCTTTTCCCTTAGATTGTCAAATTAAAAAAATGACAACAGCCAATACAACAATAGCTATCTAGTGTGAATGATCTGAATTATACCTATTTTTTTTGTCAGATTGGCAAAAAATATATATTTTGGGTGTGCTGCAGAATTTTAGAAATTAATTTATGTGTGCCATTAGATGAAAAAGGTTGGAAATCACTCCTCTAGACCATTCAGAATGAGCATGGCCCTGTCAGCAGCTTGATTTCAGACTTCTAGGCTCCAGAACTGTGAAAGAATAAATTTCAGTGGTTTTAAGGCACCTAGTTTGCAGTAGTTGTGACAGCAGCCCCAGGAAATTAATTCAGTGGGAAGGGTGTGGAATGTTGACTTTCATCTGTAACATTCAAAGAATTGCAAGGTGAGCGAGTCTCTTTGGGTTAGACAGAGAACCGAAAGGCACCAACAAAGAATAATACGTAAATTCTTATGGGAACAGATCTGATCTACACTGGATGCCTAATGTCAGAGATTCATAAGGAAAGGACAAATTACAAAGAGGTAAATGTTTGTAATACATGAGAGACATAGAGATAGTATTCTCAAAGCAGAAATATCTCATAATTATAAGAAAAAGTGAGCTCTCTAATAGAAACTTATAAAATAAAAGGAACAAATTATAATGCATTACTTTTTTACCTAATGGATGAGCAAAGATGGGAAAAATTATTAAACATTATCATTAAGAGTATAAGAGGAGACTCTACACTGCTGTATAAAGTAGGGTCCTTGGAACAGTGTTGATCCTCAAGCTCTTTGTTGGTGATCACAATTAGAAAGGTACCAAAATTCAAAGTTAAGTGTTTAGAAATGTTATAGCAAATTGAACTTCCTATGACATCCAAACAAGCAATTAGTAGATTTGTCTGTTTGGGAAGGGTATAGACAAGTCACATGATGAAACTCATGTCTTCTCAGTTGCATATTAATCATGAAAAATAGGTCCATGTTTTAACAAGCAACATTTTTCAGTTTTATGGAGATATTACTGACATGTAACATATGTAAATTTAATGTGTACACTGTAATGATTTGCTACCTGTATATATTGTGAAATGAATAACTATAATACAGTATTTTTATAGTCGCAACATTGTATATTAGATCCCCAAAACTTATAGCTGGAAGTTTGTACACTTTGAAGAACATCTCTCCATTTCCTTAACCCCTAGCCCCTTGCAACTACCATTCTAGTCTCTCTTTATTTGAATTTGGCTTTTATATATTTCACAGATAAGTGAAACATGCCGTATTTGTCTTTCTCTGTCTGACTTATTTCACTTAGTGTAATGCCCTTAGGGTCCATCCATGTTGTCATAAAAGGCAGGTTTTCTTTTTTATGGCTGAGTAATATTCTAGTGTGTGTGTGTGTGTGTGTGTGTGTGTGTGTTGCATACAATGTATAAACAAAAGCAAAGTCGTGGAAACAACCTAAGTGTTGATTAGTGGATGAATGGATTAAGAAAATGTTATATATTTTCTCATGTCTTTGCTATTGTGAATAATGCTACAATAAATAGGGGGTGCAGATATCTCTTTGAGGCAGTGATTTAATTTCCTTTGTATATAAACCTCAGAGTGGTAGGGCTGCTGTCACTTCTGCAAACTAGGTGTCTAACTCCTAAGGATTGCTGGATCATGTGGTGGTTCTATTTTCCTTTATTTTGACAGGTGATATTTTAAGGTTAGTTTCTCACCTGTAATCCAATCATATACATTAAAATATATTTTTACAATCTTTATCTGAAACTTCATTTTAATTAATGATTTAGCATTGTTTGCTAAATTAGAGAAATTTTAGTTGTATTATTAAGTGTTAACTCTCTTGACTAAAGCAAGTGTTCATTTATATTTTTGTTAATATAAACACCTTTTTGGATGTGGCATAGTCATAAATCAGGTAATGATGATGATGATGACAATGAAAATTACTCCAAACAAGTAAAACCTAAGTATTTGTATTTTTACTCAGATGTGTGATCCCTCATAAATTGCATTCAGTTTTGTAGCTTTATGCTAAAACAACAGTACGTCTTTATGAGGGTGTACTAGCTAATAAAGCAATGAAATCCTCAAAACTTAAGGAGATTATATATATATTACAACCAAAGAGTTCTTCAAAAGGAAAAATATTAATTCATTAGGGGCCCAGTGCACAAACTCATGCACGGGTGGGGTCCCTTGGTGTGGCCTGAGCTCTCAGGATTTTGCCAGTGGCGCCAGTCCGTCAGTGCCTGGCCCATTCTCTGGTGATTGGACCTGCAGGACAACTGAGGGAGTGAGTGGCTGCCGCCAGGATGGTGGGCCACAGTGAGGGGTTGCTCAGCTGAGCAGTACTCCCGCTGTGGGAGCGCACTGACCACCAGGGGGCAGCTCCTGCATTGAGTGTCTGCCCCGTGGTGGTTAGTGTGCATCATAGAGACTGGTCGACTGGTCGTTCGGTTGTTCAGTTGCTTAGACATATATATATTTTTACAAAAGTAGGTATTTAATATTTCACATATAAATATGAGTCCTCTGGGTTTCTTTTAAAGCAGCACTACCCTGGCTAGTTTTCTCAGTGGTTAGAGCATTGGCCAGAAGGGTTGTGAGTTTGATTCCTGGTCAAGGGCACCCATACCTTGGTTGCAGGTTCGATCCCAGGCCATGGTCGGGGTGAGAGTGGGAGGCAACCAACTGATGTGTCTCTTTCAAGTTGATGTCTCTCTCTCTTTCTCTCTCTCCTCCCTCCCTTCTACTCACTCTAAAAAAAATCAATAGAAAGAATATCCTCAGGTGAGGATTTAGGAAAAAAAAACAGCACTAAAATATGCTAAGACTAAATAACCATGAGATATGTCTGACACTCTTGGTTACAGATAACATTAGTAAGAGATGGCTTGCAAATGTTGGGTAAATCTAGGCAGAGAATGAAGCTTAAGCACCACATTCCAATGACACCATGGCTCCACCTCCTCAGGCATTAATCAGTTTTATTTGGCCAATCAACTCATAAAACTAATAAACTAGCAAAATATTTTTCATAGACAGTTGACAAATATATAGACAACTGCTAACATGGCAGTTGTTTTTAGTATATGGATCACTTGAACATGTTGGTGCTCTGAGAGAAAAATTACATTTTCAGTTTATAAATACAGTTAGATCTGAATCCTCTAAATTACAAAGGATTATGGTATCAACAAATGTTATTTTAATTTTGAGTAAGAGCATGTTCTCATGACACAGTTGCAGTGACAGAAAAACATTCTGAATAATTGCTACACTGCTGCCTTCATTTTGAGAAATCCTTGTGTAAAAATCATGTCAGTTGAACTGAACAATGTGACTAGCAGTGTAATAAAATATATGAAGTAGATAAAAGTTAGTGTGCTTTGTGCAAGGTTTTTCTCCCTACAAAACTATGAGTCCACTAATCATAAACAATGAATATTATTATATCCTGAGGTAAAATGATTATCAAAGCAAAAAGGCTTTGGGGGAGTTAAAAAGTAAACATTCAGAATTTCTAAAGGATAAAAAAAAAAACAGCTTGCTTTCAACGTTTTAAAGATGTGAAGTGTACAGCCAGATTGATCTGTCTACTTGGTAATCTTTATGATCTTAATACTTTCATACAAGACGGAAAGCAAAATGGTTTTCAGTGGCAAATAAAAAGTCAAATGCTAAATATGGAACTTTAGAAGAACACAATTACCCGTAAAGTGGGTGGTGATCTTGGTATTGCACATGTGCATCAGATATTGTCAGGTGGGTGTGGGGGCCAGCAATATGTAGATACCTATGTGCTTTATATATTCATAGAATATTCTGGGAGGATAAATGAGAATGGTGATTTCCTCTTTAAAAAGGATGGGATTGGAAGGAGGAGGGAGGCTGATTTCTCATCAGATACCTTCTTTTATGTTTAAATTTTTGAGTCACATTCATGTATAAACCACTTATAAATATTAAAGATAAAAGTAAGTAATGAAGCATATTTGTTAAATGAATCTTCAAAAATCTGTGACTTAACTGAACATGGAAAGGAGCATTACATATGCTCATTGTCTCATTCACTTCAATACAAAGGCATTTAGTAGTTTTTACAGGATCTGTTATTTATTGGCCTTCTCCAAAATCCATCTCTCATAATGTTGAACTTCTTTTAAACTTCGGGCTCATCATATTCCAACAGGATGATACCTAAGCAGTCCTGACAGTGCCTAGAAGTATATCAGGAGCCTGTTTTGATCAGTAGGTAGGCTCTGGGATGTATTGCTCTCCAAAAATCCAATATCTACTATATCTAGGGCCTGTCCTTGTGTACACACATACTCTAAACTAGCCTGTACTCGTAGCCAAAAAATTCCTTAACACTAGAAATCTATTATACTATAGATATATGCTATTTAATAGAACATAAGTAGATATATCTAGTTCTATAGATACAAATTACATATATTCATACCCATATATGTTCCTGTTTCTTTTGTGGGTCCTAAAGTCCTACCTTGGAAGGAAATCAAATCAATAAACCTGCAGCTACAGATCCTACCAGAATGACTAGACATTCCTCCCAATAATTGACTCCTAAGCAGTGACTAAAAAACAATTAAAATCTGAAATCATTCACCATGATGCTCCCATTAGCTCATTTTAATATACGGTTTCCATTCCAGGATTCTGTGATGAAGGCTACATCCCTCAGAATGAGACCCTTTAGAAATCAGTGGCTACCATGATTGCTGAGTGCCTTACCTGGCAATGGCAGAGACCAACACTGAGCCCCTATATGGCATGATTCACAAAAGGAGATGGGAAGCAGCCGGTCATCAGTTGATCACATGGTACCTCTTCTTCTATCATGATGAGGGCAAATATTTATCTTCACTCAGACAACTTTTCTGGATATGGATATGCCTCCTTTGTCCGTAATTTTTCTGCCAGTACCACCATCCATAAACCTAAAGCATACATATAATATTGATTCTGATAAAGGAGCTCATTTCACATCCCAGAAGCAACTGGCTTGTTGGAAAGGTGAAATGGCCTACTTAGTTACAGCACCAATTGGATTTTGTTTATATGCAGTACATCAAAGACCAATAAGTGATCTGTGTATTTCAATAGCCAGAATAAACAAATCCAGGTTTCAATAAGTAGAAGAGTGATTACTCTCACTATAAACACTAGTAACCTATTTATCAAATGTTTGTTTTCCTGAAACTTTGAGCTCTGTTGGTTTGGAAATCTTGATTTCCAAGAGAGAACTCCTGCCAACACGAGACACCACAGTAATTTCATTGAGTTGGATTATGTGACTGCCACTTGGTCATTTAGGGTTCCTCATGCCACTGAACCAAAAGGCAAAGGAGTGGTTGCTCTGCTGACTGGGGTGATTGATCGCAAGGACCATAGGAAACTTCTTGGTACTGTGTGATGGCAACAAGAAAAGTCATGTCTGAAATCTGAGAGTTCTCTCTAGGCTTCCTTATAACACTCCCTTGTCCAATTTCAAAAACTAATATTAAAGTACAGCAACCAAAAAGGCAGGTTCATTGAAGACTATAAAACTCTTCAGGAATGAAATTTTGGTTTATCACATCAAAGAGTGGACTCTGACCAGCTGAAAGCAAAGAAAACATGGAATGGCTAGTAGAAAAAGAAAGTTATAATTATCAAGCGTGGCCTCATGACCAGCTACAGATATAGCGACTGTCAGAGTTTATTTTCTTTTTTGACATGTGTGAAGTTCATAGACAACTCATTATTCTATACAAAGTTTGTTGGAGGTTAACTTTACAGTTTAATATTTAGATCAACAGAATATTCAAATAGGCCTGGGACTGCATTTGAGGAATAATGAATATAACACAAAGATGAACATAATGACTTTTAAGACTCTGCCTCCTCTCATTTTAGGAAAAGGGTGAGAGCATCTTCATTTGTATAAAGGATAGTTGCATATTGTTAGGTAGAAACATAGAGTTGTTTTAGTGTATGAAAGTAGAGTTTGTGAAAAGGGTGAATATAGATGATGTGTAGCTGAAGAGGTAGACTCTGCCAATTAATGAGCGATTATCTCTTAGCTTTACCCTGCACACACATTTCTACTTAGCCAGCTAGCACCAATGTTATGTTCTGCCAACAGGGAGAGCTACAGGAGGAGGAAGCAGGAACTTGCTTCTGTTGATAAACTGTGAGCTCCCAGTGTAAGGTTCAAGTACATGTCACCAAGCAAAGTGTCTTCACCCCATCAGCAGCAGTTCACTCTTATAGCGGCATTTTAATCCAGTTTGCAGTTTTTCCAACACTCTCAGGATCCAGCCTCATACCAGCCAAGCAGCACCCTTTTCCCAGATGTCTGAGTTATAGTTGAGCAGAGGCTCTCCTCCAAGTTTCTAAGTTTTAATAATTTCAACCTGTTTCGTTTTTTCCTTAGCCTTAAGTGGCAGATGCTTCCTGTAGTTGCTGTCTCTGTAATACCTTGGAATTTTCTTTTTACCCTTTCAGTTACCCAGTTTACAAATACATAACTAGTTATAAACTACATTGTTTTGATCAAATAACTGATGTAATTCCCATCTTCTAAATGGATCTTGACTGATACATTGTATAAACATATGATTAGAAAACAATGTTTAAGTGGAAAACTGTCACAATGATAACTAAACTTATGAGCTATTGCCATGTGGTAGGCACTATCTAAGCCATATATATATATATATATATAAAGTTAGTAATATATATGGCTCTAATGTAACTCTATATGACTCTACATTAGGGTCTGATTTCAAAGGGCCTTAGCCAAGAAGTTCAGAAATTTAGGTTTACCCTGTAGATAGTGGGGACTGCCCCAAAGGTTTAGAAAAATGGGAAAATGAACAGCTTTGTTCTTTCAAAGGACATTCCTGATATTAGTTTGAAATATATACATTTTAGAAAGTAGATACTGGCAATATTAAGATAATAAGTTGACAATTATAAATCAGCAGAGCAATGATAAAGAGCTAATCAGGAAATGAGGGAAGGGACTTAATGATAAAAATTTCAGTTCATAAGTATTATCATGGGGCTAAACAGCTGACACATGTGGTGAGTAAGAAAGAGAAAAAATGGAAGAATGATTCTGATGTTCTTAGACTGAATGTTTGGCAAAGAGAAAGCCAATACCAAAACCAAGAAGCATCGATCATGTTTTATTTCAGATCATATTAAGTGTGCACGGTGCCCTTTACATTAGCTGGTCTATAAATAAAATGTGAAGATGTTGACTTGTTTCCATAGTGATGAAAGTCTTGCCTTGAGTTTGTCAAGGGGATGTGCAGTAGTCTAGCTAATTGGACAAGCACAGGAGCCATTTGTCAAGTAAAAGGTTCAGGAAAAGTCAGGATAGAACAGTATTGTGATTACTAAGAGAAAGGGAGATGGGGGGAGGTCGAAGAGGGTAAAGGTGCATACATGGTGATGGAAGGAGACTCGACTTGGGGTGGCAAACACACAATACAATATACAGATGATGTATTATAGCATTGTACACCTAAACTTACATAATTTTGTTAACCAATGTCACCCCAATAAATTCAATATTTTTTTTGAAAAGTTACAATAATCCAATAAGATATAATCTAGCTATAAATAGAATCATGAATCTCAGAATGTGAGCATTTTGGGTTTAATGACCTACTAGCATCATTTCTTTTGGGGAAATAAATATGAAGCCATAATAAGAAAGCATAAGACACTGTGTATATCAGGGTAGGCAAGTTCTGTTTACATTAATGGTGAAAAAAATTCTTCCCCAGAGTAACCAAACTTTTATTTTGAAGAGCAGTCAGAATTTTTCCAGTTTTGAGGCTGAGTTGGCATGGATGAAAGGTCCACCAGCAAATTTGTTATCTGTTTAAGGGGATTTACTTTGTAATCAACAAAATTCTCTATTATAAAAATAAGTTAAAAAATATAATTGTGCAGGTGAGCTGTGGTAGGAAAAAATGTTGAAAAAACAAAATGCATTGTCTCTTTTTTTAAAAAAGTAAAAAATGAATAATGCACAATTCATTTTTTAACAATGTCTTAGCCCATAGATTTCCATTGTAATTGCCAGGGTAGTTAAGACTTGACATGATTAAATAGTCTGGTAATTTACAGTTAAAAGTAGAGCAAATTTTCAAGTGCATTCAACAGAAATGGAATGGACATGTGTTGTTTTAGTTTGCCCAGTTCTCTGTGTCTCCTTTATTGGGTAACAGCAAGCATCCTGTCCTCATTTCTTTTGGAGAACTACTTCATACCAGATAATCCTGGTGGGCTGCCACAGTTCTCTGTACCCCTGGCCACAGTTGTCAAAATAGTGTTGGAGCCATGACCCAAGCCAGACAAATTAGAATATTTTAGAGTTTTATAAGCAAAGATCACTGGAAGCAAAGGGCTCTCTCATGCCTCTGAGGACACTGCGTGAGTAATGTTAACCACCACCATCACCCTCTTGCCCCCTCCTGGAGAGAGCCGCCTGCATTAGGAGAGAAAGAGCCAATACTTCATACAAACCAGAGCTGAGATGTAAGAGAGATGAGGAGAGGAGGAAACCAGTAGCACCATTTAAGTATCAGTATGCAGTCTCACTTCAAAATGGATTTAGCTCTGTCTTCTTAGACAAAAAATAAAATAAATTCAATTATTTTCACTGTTGACCTTATTTTAAGTTGGATTTCTCCCATTTGCATAGCCCCATTTAATAAATAACTCATTTCTGAATTTTGAGTACTCAAGGTAAAATCTATAAAATTATATTTACCTGGCAGCAAATCATTTCTCTTAGATACATTTTCCCTTGGTTGCTTTTATTTTGTTTTGCACAGAATAATTTGCCTAGCTACATCTTCAATCTTTAAATAAGGTCAAGAAATACTCTTGGCAAATGTCCTTAAATACATCAATGTTCTGTCTCCTTTGATTAAGCACTTAAGGATATTTGAAATAACTTGGCAAGGTGATAGGCTGTTGTTATTTTTACCCACAGATTAGCTCTAAGTAGAGAAGTTAAAGTGACTTTTCCTTGTCAAAATAATTTTGGGCACCATGGAAGATAGTGACTTCAAGGGGTAGGAAATTTTAAAGTAAAGATTCAAGGTCTTTAAAGACAGGGAGGGAGATGGAATAGAGAAAGAGGAGGGAAGAGGGAAAGGTGAGGGGATGGAAGGGGTCAGGAGGAAAGGAAATAGAAAAAAAGATAAAAAAGAGAAGAGGTTTCATATAATGACTGCATTCAGTTTATCCTCTGACATTTCCTATCTCAAACAAAAGACACAATCCCTACTCATTCCCTTACTCTAGAAACCAGAGCACCATTTTGTATTCCTCTTTTACCTTCTCAGAGCACTCACTTAATCAAGTACCAAATTCCCTAGCTCTAACTTGAAATATCTTTTCTGTCTAATCCTTCACCTCTTTCATTGGCACTGCCTTGACTCAGTCACTGTCATCTCTTTCATGGACTACTGAAAGAGCCTCCTGGCCAACCTTACTGTCGCCTTTTTTTATTTTTACTAGCATCACCAATTCATTCCCCACTTTTAAATTAAGATGAGAAGTAGGAAATGCAAATCTGTTCATGCATGTTTTATACCCTGCAATGGTATATGCCATCAAATCTGTTCTTTACTTTCTGCTTTTTATCCTTTCTCAAGGGGTCAGTTTGGTGTCACCTATTTCGGGGAATCTCTTTACAGTCTAATCATGCTCTAGGTGCTTTTCTAATTTGGTAATTTTCTAAATAACTTACACAATTTATTACACTAGTCTGTTTACTTTTTCCTCGGGATACTATAAACTGCAAAATAGTACAGCAATTGTTTATTTTGGTTACCATTTTATTTCTAGTAGTTAATACAATTTCTAGTATTAAATAGTAGATACTCGATAAATATTTGTTAAGTAAGTGAGTGAATAGTGTTCCTTATGTCATTTGGTATCTATTAAAATGGACAACATCCATCAGAGGAAGGTTAACATTAAGCTGAATCAAAATATTTTTATTTGTTTGAGCATTCTTGGCTATATGATATTCCTACATACTAAATCATTTGTGTCATTCAAGAAGAGTGTATTGATTTAATAGAATGGCCAGTGTTTGATATTAATCACTTTTAATTACTCAATCAATTAGAGAAAAAAAAATCTTTGGAGAAAGGAAAAGAAAAATATAATCCAGAAGAGTATTTGGCAACTTTCTTTTCATACCCAAATCTAGAAATGTAGAGAATGATGATTATATATATGCATAGAAATATTGATGAGAAGTCATAAAGTAGAGGAAAGTTTCCAGAAAACTAAAAGGGTGAACCCATTGGCAGATAATGGAAAAGCAGGAGGATCTCAGAGAGAGCACACAGTAATCCTGATGCTAATGCCCACGGCAGACAAAGAGAACAAAGGAAAAGTTGTTTGGTCAGATATCTGGGTTTTAGTTGACACCTTTAATCTTCAATGTTTTGTAGCAAGTAAAAAGTTTATATAATCTCAATTTGTATTAAGTAGAGTTTTTATAACTGTACTAGAGGCCTGGTGCACAAAAATTTGTGCACTCGGGGGGTGGGGGGTGGGGAGGGGGGTCCCCCAGCCCGGCCTGTGCCCTCTCGCAGTCTGGGACCCCTCGGGAGATAATGACCTGCTGGCTTAGGCCTGCTCCCGGGTGGCAGAGGGCAGGCCCAATCCCTAAGTGCAGCCCCTGGTCAGGCTCAGAGCAGGGCCGATTGGGGGGTTGGGGCACCGCCCCCTGTCACTCACAGAGTAGGGCCGATAGGGGAGTTGGGGCACCGCCCCCTGTCACACACAGAGCAGGGCCAATGAGGGGGTAGGGGCGCTGCCCCCTGTCACTCACAGAGCAGGGCGGATCAGGGGGTTGGGGCGCTGCACCCTGTCACTCACAGAGCAGGGCCGATCAGGGGGTTGGGGCGCTGCACCCTGTCACACGCAGGGCAGGGCCAATGGGGAGGTTATGGCTCTACCCTGTCACACACAGAGCAAGGCCCGTGGAGGGGGGTTGGGGCGCTGCCCCTGTCACTCACAGAGCAGGGCCCATCAGGGGGGTTGGGGCTCCGTACCCTGTCACACAAAGAGCAGGGTCGATCAGGGGGTTGGGGAGCTCCCCACTGTCATGCACAGAGCAGGGCCGATAGGGGAGTTGGGGCACTGCCCCCTGTCACACACAGAGCAGGGCAGATCAGGGGGTTGGGGCGCTGCACCCTGTCACACTCAGGGCAGGGCCAATGGGGAGGTTATGGCTCTACCCTGTCACACACAGAGCAAGGCCCGTGGAGGGGGGTTGGGGCGCCACCCTCTATCACCCACAGAGCAGGGCCGATCAGGGGGTTGGGGCACCGCCACTGTCACACTCGGGGCAGGGCCGATGGAGAGGTTATGGCTCTACCCTGTCACACACAGAGCAGGGCCTGTGAGGGGGCGGGGGTTGGGGCTCCGCACCCTGTCACACACAGAGCAGGGCCGATCAGGGGGTTGGTGCGCTGCACCCTGTCAAACACAGAGCCGCAGGGCAATCAGGGGATTGGGGAGCTCCCCCCTATCAGGCACAGAGCAGGGCTGATCAGGGGGTTGGGGCGCCTTCCCTTGTCACGAACAGAGCAGGGCGGATAGGGAGGTTGTGGCCCCGCCCCCTGTCACACACAGAGCCACAGGGCGATCAGGGGGTTTGGGCGCTGCCCCCTGTCACGCTGATCCCGGTGCCGGGAGGCATATTACCCTTTTACTATATAGGATAGAGGCCTGGTGCATGGGTAGGGGCTGGCTGGTTTGCCCTGAAGGGTGTCCTGGATCAGGGTGGGGGTCCCCACTGGGGTGCCTGGCCAGTCTGGGTGAGGGGCTAAGTAACTGAAGCTCCCAACCGCTCCTTGTTTTCTTTTTTTTTTTTTTTATTCTGGGCCAGCTTTAGCTCTGAGGCCTTGCTGCTGAAAACATCGATACAATGTTGCGGTCTGGCTGGCTTTCAGTCTGGCTGGTTTCTGGGGTTTTGTTTAGCTTCTTATTTGAAACATAGTATATAGTTGCTTAGACTTGCAGCTGAGAGGCCGGCAAGTTAGGCAGGGAACATTGGAGTCCGCAGTCACTGGAGCAAGGAAGCCTCCCTGCTCGCTTCAGTGCATGGCTGCCGGCCGCCATCTTGGCTGACAGTTAATTTGCATAAGGATATGCTGATTAGCCAATGGGAAGGGTAGCGGTCGTACACCAATTACCATGTTTCTCTTTTATTAGTGTAGATATCAAGAACTAAGAATCCTTGACTGTCTTTGATGGCTAATACCATATAAAGTATTGTGTTAGAGTCTCATCAGTTGTTTGTAAAAGAAACATTTGTAACTATAAATGTGTATAAATAAGGCAATCAGTTTATAAAGGATTTAAAACCAATGGCAAAAGAAAAAAATGGGAAAATATATTTTAAAAGATTAAAGAGAAACAGAATAGATCTATTTTTAAAATTTCATATGTAGAGTATGCTATTTATCCTACATGGAAAGAGAGTAGAGATGTTATAAAGGAGAGAGAGAAAGAGAAAGAGAGAGAGAGAAAGAGAGAGAGAAATGGAGAGATGGAGGGGCCACTTTCTTTCAAGAAAAAGGCTTGAACTCTCCTACAGAAAGTGCCCTATGCCCATCCATTAGCAAAGGTGATGCAGTGCCCCAAAATTTTGCCAGGTTAAGATTCCCCTTTCTTTGGACATGAGGAAAAACTGAAAGCTTCCACTAGAATATCACTTATAATGTTTGCATTTTTAATACAGTGATGAATTTTAAAATTGACTACTAATAAGTTATACGTTTCACATACTATTTTTCTAAGCACAAGTACTTTATAGTTCTGTCCTAGCTACAAGGAATGAATTAAATGGTGATTAGATTGGCATCTTTATATTCCTTTCACACACCACATTATTTTACATTCGATTTGTTTGCTTTGTGAGATTAGAAATTTAAAATGAACTGAACCAGGAATTTCATAGTTCCCCACTAACAGTAATTATAGACAAGCCAGAACTAAAAAAAATAAATAAATAAATCCACCTGGCAGAGTCACTAAGAAATGATTTCTGAATGAGCGGAGTCCAAAAGGCACATCAAAATTTTCTCAGACCGTAAACGGGATTCTGCCAGGGCAACATGTCCCAGCTGGCATCACTGCAGGCTGGGCAGCAAATGCAAAGCACCCAATCGTGGAACCATTCTGAAAGACACTATCTGCTGTAAAGGAGCAGGCTCTCTCTATTTAAAATCTAGGTCCCCTCATGAGTAAAGCTTCTGGTTCTTTCCGAACAGCTACCTTGAAAAAAATGAGTTGGAAACAAACAAGTTCAGGTAAATCAATCCAATCTTAGTTAACAGTAGGAAACCACCTTTTTAAAAAACTACGTGGACCGTGTGATTAAACACAAATAAGCAGAAGATCCTCACCCATGATTCTGCTTTCTAGTGAGATCAAACTAATTTATTTCAATGTGTATCATACCCATAAGATAACACAGTAGTAATTCATCATGTTCACCATGACTTTGATGGTCTCCTAAATACTACATTCTTTTATTGCTTGTAAATAACTTCGGGAGACACAAATCCTAAGGTAATTAATAGTTCTTCAATAAGCTATTTGTGTATCTGAACTACAACTATAACATTTAAAAATATCAGTTGTGTGGAGAGACACATTATCTTTTCAGAACTAGCATTGTATTGAAAAGCCAGGTCTATAGAAGAAGCAAGAAAAAAATAACTCTTATGAATATGACCATCCACACAAAAAGAACAAGATACCCATATTTTAGAGTTTAACATTGAAGCCATCCAAATTAATTTTAAAAGAGTATACTATTATTTAGTTTAATTAGTGTATTTAAGTCTCCTGAACTGCTTTCAAGACTGGATTGTGATCTAACTCAATCTAATTCGTAAACTTTCTCTCCCCCTAGTCCTCTTTCTGAGCTTGCGAATTCATTCTTACACGAGTGCATCAGAACAGTAAGTGGGATGTTTCTTGTTGCCATGGAATTGATGACTAGGGCTTTCTTATTGGGAACAAGAGGAACCAAGAACTTCACCTTTTAAAAGGAAGCTTAGAAAGGAACTACCCTGCCATAATCTGCACTCTTTCTCTCTCTCCCCCCCCCTCTCTCATCTATCTCTCTCTCTCTCTCTCTCTCTCTCTCTCTCTCTCTCTCACACACACACACACACACACAATTCTGAAAAATCTGGAGATTTAAAAAGGAAAATAAAGAAGAAATTGTTAGAGCTATGAGTTCCCAATCTTGCATGACTTAGAGTGGGTTTTCTTTTACCCTTTAAGCCAATGGAAGGGGTGCAATCAAGAGAATTGCTTACAGAGACTAAGAACCCTCTCAAGAAGGTGCCATTGATAGCCATTCTGTACAATTTCTACTAAAGCAATGGATTTCTCATCTGTTCCCAGTAACTTATACTAGTTACCACATTTGAGCCAACCTGTTTGTATCTCATTCAAAAATGCAGGTTGTTGAGCAAGGAGCACAGCAGCAAAAAGCTCGGCAGGATAGAATGGGGGGGGGGTGTACATGCAGAGATGAAATGATTATTGACACACAGATTTGTAAGAGAAGTGGGTACACACACCACACACTTGGGAATATCCCATATCTACAACCACTGCTGCCCCCTCCCCCCCGCTGCAGTTAATACCCGACTGAAGAACTAACTCCTTTGTGTACCCCAGAGAGTGTCAGCATTTGAATGTTTGTCCTCAGATACCCTTGGGGTGCCGACAGCCACTCAGTGGTATCTAGAGAAAGAGCAGCAACCAAAAGACAATTCATGTTAAGTACTTGGAAATGTGTTATACCAGTCAGTGGTCAATAAATATAGACTATTATTCTTTTATCCTTGGGACTCTAGAGTTTTGATTGACTCAGAAAGTATTTGGCTAAAAGGAAACATTAAATATAATTAATGGATACTCAAGTAAAAACTTAAAATATGTGATATATGTATATATATATATATACTAGTATTATGAGATACATAAGTGACAACTTCTAAAATATGACATTTTCTATTTTTGCTTGAGATTAAGAAGAATATATGCTGTTACCACAAGACATACATCACTACATATAACATATTAATGCAATTAAGTTAAATATAAATTCAATCAGAGCACTTAAAGTCACTGTCTTTGAGTATTAATCACTGACAAGACATATAGAGTATTCAAGGAAAGTCATGTGGTTTTTCTCCTAAAACTAATTAGAAATATCCAATAAACATACCAAAGAACATTAGTCAAATCAAATTAGTATAGGGCACAGCTAATTTCACTAATTTGAAAGCTAAAATTTAAGAGAAAAATTATAATTCAATTAGAGATGTTAAAAAGCTAATTGATTAAGAAAATGTTTCTTTTTGGGTCATAATGTCATTGTCATATAATTTTGCAAAGGAAAATGAATAAAATGCATTTCACATCGCCTAACTCATGTTCTTCATTTGCTTTGATATTATGTACTTAGGTAGTATAATTTAAATTTTCTTAAATAACTAAGGTAAAATAAAAAAGCATTTGAAAATTAGAAGAGTAGGCATATCTTCATGCCACATATTTTAACAATTTCACTCATTTAATTATATTATAAATAAGCACTGGCTCTTATATTAATTATCTCAGGAGTATATAGTAATTTAATCATCTTTTAATTAAAGTCTGTTCTCACTTTTCTAGTCTTTTGAGTATTATGTTGCTAATTGCTAGCTCAAAGAGTTGTCAATCAATTGATCATCTCACAGTGACACAACACCAAGTAGAGTTGGATCCATTGCCAACTCTGCTCTAGAATATGAAGTTTGACTCACTGCAGCATCAGTGTATCATAGAAGGCACTGGTTGTTGAAGAGAGCACTTTGTTAAATCAAGCAAGACTCCACTTTCTTAAATCAAGGTTTTCTTATCTGAAAGAAGGTTTGAATTTAAGCACCTGAATTTTCCCCAGGAAGGTACATGATTATAGATTATAGCATCTGAACCAGGCTCACATTAGACTATCCTGCTAATTATTGACCTAGTGCAGGAGACACCTAATTTATCTAATGTAATTAATTATAGGATTTTCTTCTTTTTAATCAATGAATCTATTTTCATGGTTTTAATATTTTGTTATTAAAAATCTAATCTGCCCTAACCAGTTTGGCTCAGTGGATAGAGCGTTAGCCTGCGGACTGAAAGCTCCCAGGTTCGATTCCGGTCAAGGGCATGTACCTTGGTTGCGGGCACATCCCCAGTAGGAGGTGTGTAGGAGGCAGCTGATGGATGTTTCTCTCTCATCGATGTTTCTAACTCTCTATCCCTCTCCCTTCTGCTCTGTAAAAAATCAATAAAATATTTTTTTAAAAATCTAGAATCTATCTCCAAGTGCTCCCTCAGTAAATTGAATACTAGTATTTTCCTATTTCTGAACTTTTTCTCACATAAAACCAATTCTAATGCAAATGAATTTAGCCTACTAGAGCATCATTCACAAAGGATGCAAGAGAACCACATTCAATACATGGGGAGCACATGATTTCAACAAAGCCTTACTTGCATCATCCAATAGAAAACTAAAAAGATTTTTATAAGATCTCACAACATTTCACTGGGTGACCTGATTTAAATAGAAGCTTTATCACATCAAACCTAATAGGAAAAAAATTTTAACGTATCATGACATTTAATATTTGGAGATTAATTCATCATCAAAGTGTAGGGTAAGCCAGTAACATCTGTAAAATGGTGAGTCATTATACTGCTGGTTAATAAGAAGGAATATACATTTCCTTGAATTCTAAAGGCTCAGTTTTGTCTTCAAAACACTTGATCCCTTCATTCCTTATCTTAACAAATTATCGAGTATCAGGAAATAAGGATACCACATTGCTACTAAAGCAGAAAAACTCATCTTGCGTTTGGTACTAAGATTCCTATAAAAACATAACCTCATGCAAATAAACAAGTATCTGCTGTGCAGCAGGGCTGCACTGAGCACTTCACCCACATAGTGATCTGCATGAGAAGTAGATGGTGCTCTTTATGTAACTTAATTCACTGTGAAATGTGTCATAAAGGAGTGCTTAGCAGGATAAAGAGCCTTCCAAATCCCTGAAAAGCTTACCTCACTGAATGGAAGCCAAGGCACCACTTGCTCTATTGGCTTCTTTTATATGGGATGTGTGATTCATGAGCAAGTTGGCTCTACCAAAAAGTTATGGCTTCAACTTATAGCCTAAATGACTCTATGAACTCCACCACGTGTGTGTGTGTGTGTGTGTGTGTGTGTGTGTGTGCAGGGATAAAAAGCCAACAACAGCAATACCACACACACAGTTGTAAATATACAATGAAACCTTAAAGTGGACTGCCCTAGGAGGTGACCACTTATGCTGGAAGAATTCTATCCACATTAATAAGGTCACATATGTGCAATTCACATTCATGAAAGTTTTTGTCTGGAGACAGAAATGTAAATCATGGAAAAGGCATGTCTCCATTTCACCCATGGGCTGATGGGTGAATCTTGTAGTCCTGGACCTGTTCTCAGAAGGGCCTTAGCCTTTGCCACAAATAAGCAGCATGCCCTTGTTAGATTCATGTCATCAAATTCCTTATAACATAAAAACTGCACATGGTTTTCATATTTTAAGGGAGTCCTGAATGGGTATGTGATATTGTCTTCTTTGTTCTCTGCCCTGCAGGTCCTGGGGTGAGTTAGTGGACGGTTTCCTCTCCTGCAACTAGAGTGTAAGGATCTAGGCCTCATGGGATGTAAGGAGAAGCCATGGAGTGCTCCTCCTTTGCCAGAATAGAATCGCAGCCCCTTTTATAAACCACGGTGTATGGATGCATGCTTGTTAAAATTCCAGACTTGGGAACCAGCTGGAATCTCAGTTCTTTAGGAAAACAGACCTCCATGCAAATTTACTCCATAGTTGTCCCACCCACTCTGACCCACAATGTTTCTCCTTAACTATATCTTATCCCAGAAACCTCTTTCTTTAACAACAGCAAATAAAGCTAACTTTCAGAAATATGAGTTCGCATCCCAGCTTCACTGCTTGCAAGCAGTGTGATCATAGGAAAGCTACTATAACAGTTCGTGCTTAGATTTCTACTTTGTAAAATGGGAATTAAAAAGGTACCTCATAGATTTTCTCATGAGAATTAAATAAGGTAAATTATGAAAAGTGCTCACAATAATCAATAGCTATTATTAATATTATTATCATTTAAATAAGCTCTCAAATTTGACTAATACTTTAAAGAGTTTTAGTACAAATTAAGTAGAGAATCCATAAAGGGAAGAGGCATGCAATTCTAGATAATTTTCAGATAAATTTGTGCTAAAAGATTTGACCATTTTGTATGGATCCAATGCTTTTTTAAAAATGTAGTGAAATAATATTTTTGTTATTGTTGCTAAAGTGGTAATATTAGTGTCTAATGATGCAGGAACTCTGCATTTTTTCTTTACCATAAAACAAAACAAAAAATTGGCATATGTTATGCTGTCTGAAATAGATCCTAAAAATAAACTATTAAAACTTGATTCATGGCACATATAAAAAGAAATAATCACTAGAAAACATGGTTTTATTAAAAACAAATAAGTTTTAAAAACATAGAACAAGTATTATTTTGAGAAAACTGAAGTTCAAAATAACTAAAAGTGGTAAAGTGTGGAATGCAAGAAGTTGCTTTTAAAAGGTTTAGGTCTTGTGTCCCAAATAAATACAATTACTAAGTGCTGAGAAATCTTATGAATTGCCTCTCCCCTTCATGGTTTGAAGAGGGTGGAATACGTCAGGTAACAACACAAATGTCTCAAACACTCACTCTGCATCCCACTGTCACTTACTTAATCCTGAAAGGAACGTTGTGAGGTAGAAATGATGATCCTAATTCTAGAGTGGAAGAAACCTAAATGATTTGCTCAAGGTCATACAGCCAGAATTTAAATCAGGTCTGTCTCTATCCAAAGCCTTTTCTTTTCTTTTTTTTTTCCCCTCTTACAAAATGATGCTGTTTACTAGTATATATCACGTTGCCTGGGAACATTCTAGAATAAATCATTTTAAAATAATTTCTTGACATTTAGCATAAGGAACTAGAACGTCACTAGAAGTCAGCTTGTTGTTAAAAAAAAGTGATGGTTCTGATAAATTCTTCCTTGCTTAGTTTTGAAGGATGCTGGAGAGGTAGAGCAAAGGAACACTTTAGAAATCATGAATCTGGATATCAAAAGGGCATCATATTTCATTATATTCATTAAGGGATATGTGTAAGCTAGATAATAGTATAAATAAGGAAATTTGAAATTATTTGTAGAATATAAATGAAGTGTGCTTAATAAGCATTGAAGTGAATCTTGAGAAAATTATTTAAGTCTATCAAAGGATTTATCTTTATAGTATTTAGCCCAAACAATACTTTTATCAATTATTTTGATAAGTATATTCATGGTGTTCTGATTACATGTAAAGATGATATGACACTGAATGATATAAGAAATATATTGTGTGAAATAATTAGGATCTTGAAAAAATTTTAAACCATTGGATCAATATTATAGATTTAATAAAATAAAGTTTAACAAAGGTAACTGTAAAGGCCTACATTTGCTAGAAGAAAGTAACTTAAAAATTGCAACTTGGGCCCTAACCGGTTTGGCTCAGTGAATAGAGCGTCGGCCTATGGAGTGAAGGGGCCCAGGTTTGATTCCGGTCAAGGGCATGTACCTTGGTTGTGGGCACATCCCCAATAGGGGGTGTGCAGGAGGCAGCTGATCGATGTTTCTCTCTCATCGATGTTTCTAACTCTCTATCCCTCTCCCTTCCTCTCTGTAAAAAATCAACAATATATATTTTTTTAAAAATTGCAACTTGGGAGACATGAAGAAAGAAATATGCATTCACACATAATTGAAAAAAAGCTCAACATTTAAAAACAAACTATATGACTGAGAGAAATCTAATGTGATCATAGATTACATTAAAAATATGCTATGTAGAATAAGTGATGATTGTTCCAGTCTTTGTATTGACCAACTACATTCAAATTATTTAATTATTTGTTTGTCTTAGCACTTAGTATTTCAGGGGACATAAATCATCACAATCTTAGTAGCAAGAACAAAGTAATTTGAGAAGCCACATGCAATGTCAAAAGCATTTGAAAGAACTGAGGAAGCTTACATAGGATGAAAAACTTTGAGGAAAATAAAATTGTTTCCCATTAGGGTCTAGGACATGTAACTTGGATAAGTGGTTAGAAGCTGTAGGGAGATGGATTTTATTTCCATACAAGACTGAATTGTTCACCAAAAAGAGCTATTAGACTAATGAAATAGGCTTCCTAGATTATAGAAAAATCTCACTTCAATGGAAGCATTTAGGAAGAGGAGAGTGAATAAACAATATCTGGCATATTCATCAATGTAATTATACTCAATAATTAAAAAGAAATTATCTACTGACACAGCAACATACATGAATCTCAGAAATGTTATGCTTGAGTGAAATAAGCTAGACATATAATAAGATGTAGTACATGAGTCTATTTATATTAAATCCTGGACCAGACAAAATTATCCTATGGTGATAGAAATTAGATGATTAGATGATTGTTTCATGTGGGTTTGATGAGGGTGAGTGGGATTATAATTGTACTTGACTGGAATGGGTACAAAGGGACATTCTGGGGTGATAGGGTGGTTCCATATCTTGATAGAAGTATGTGTCACATAAGTATGTGCCTTTATCAAAATCCAGTGAGCTGTATTTTTAAGATCTATCCAATTTCATGATATTTAAATTATATCTGGATTTCTAAAACTATGAAGTAAAATCCTCTCTTAATCACATTCACCCCCCAACCTACTACCTATTTCTCTGAACCCCTTTAGATGAAGACTGACAGAATTTTCTATTCTTGCTGTCTCTAACTCATCTCCCCATTATCCCTTGAACATTCTCCAGTCATGCTTCCACCTACTCACTCCACTGAACTTATCTTTTCAAAGTTACCGATGACCTCCAATTGAAAAACCCGAGAGTCAATTTTCATTCCTCCCTTCATGTGATCCATCAGCCATCCTTGACTTAGTGGATCTTTTCTTCCTCCTTAAGACTCCTTTTCACTTCACCTCCAGGACATTTTTTTTTTGGTTCCACCTCACTGGCCACTCCTTCCTAGAATATTTTCCTGGATATTCCTCCTCTCTCTGATATCTAAGTTTTGGCATGTTTAATCCTCAAACGTTTCTCTAACCACATTCATGCTCTAAGTAGAAATATTAAATCCTATGACTTCAAAAGCAAAACCAATTAGGTCAATAATTTTCTAATGTATAATTTTAGCTCTCACCTTTCCCATAAATGTCTGACAATGATCTAACTGCTTATGTAATATCTCTCCATAGAATTGTCTTCTCAACCTTAAATTGTGCTGAACAGAATTCTTGCTTCCCTATACTGTACCAAGGTCTGCTCCCTGTCAGTTTTCCTCATCCTACTAATGTCATGACCATTCACCTGATTGTTCCACTGTAGATCACTGAGAGTCTTATATGGAAAATGTAGCATTTAATAAGTACTGTTTAGAGTCAGATATTTTTATTAATATTCTTTATATTTTTTTCTATAGATAATGAGAGAATGAGAGTGTTTTGCACCTGCTGGTTTGAGCTGCAACTAGAGGTCCAAAGGGAGAAACCCAGTTTATCCAAATAATCAGTTGGATATTAGATGAATAGCTTTGAAACTCAGTGGAGAGGAGTAAACAGAAATATATTCATTTGGGAGCATCTTACTGCTAGTTTCCCTAGAAAATAAGCCTGAAGCAAACCATATGTCCTTATACTTTCCTGAGGAATAGTCACAGAGAAATTGTTTTTACTAAAACAATAATCAGAAGAGCTAATCTCACTGAGCAAGATACATAGAGATGCAGGAATGATGAGAGAGAGAGAGAGAGAGAGAGAGAGAGAGAGAGAGAGAGAGAGGCTGTATGGTTTTAACATTCATGATAGGACAAGAGAGAGGGAGGCACTGGAGTGGAAGTAAGGAAGAATTCACAAGGATGATGACTGAGATGCTAAAATCAGATGGGAGGATGCTTTAAGTTATAATTTAAAAAGAGTACATTGAGCTTGCAAGCTGGAGATTATCTTGGATTTATCTTCTGCTCTGATTCTTCTGACCTTCAGATGAACTCATCTATCCAGCAGGTCATTCCTGCTTTCATGAAGAACAAAAATAAAACAAAATAAGACAAAGGACACCCCAAAATGCCCTATATCAGTGGTTTTCAACCTTTTTTTACCCCATGACACACATAAACGAATTACTAAAATTCTGTATCACACCAAAAAATATATTTTTTTGCGGATCTAACACAAAAAAGATATACTTTTGATGCATTCATACCAAGTGGCTATTATGTTGGCTATGGTCATTTTTTTGTTTGTTTGATAATCTAAGGGTAAAGAGGTTAGAGCCCCTGACAAAAGAGTCAGGTAAAATTCTTATGGCACACCAGTTAAAAATCATTGCCCTAGATAATGTCAGATTCTATTCTTTGGATAGCTTTTAAAATTAGATTTAAACTTAGCAAGTCTATCCTGGCACTTCAGTCTCTCCTTGTTACTTACCTCCAATGAAGAGGGGCTGTATGGCCAGAGGGAACACGATGGGTGCCAGCTTTTAGAGTCTCTGATCATATGGGATTTACTATCTCAGTGAGAATATGGAAACTTAGCACACAATCAAAAATATGGTGAGTGCTACAAAGGACAAGTTTGAGATGACATGGCAGTTAATCTCTAATATAAATTGGAAGCTCATCAAAGTTTCCCAAAGAAATTAGCATTTAATCTGAGACATGAAAGAACTGAGGATTATCCAGATGAGTGTGTTTGGGATAACTATCCCAGGGTGAAGGTATTGAGGTATTGAGAAGGTATTGAGGTGGGAAAGAGCATATTTGATTGAGAAACCAAAATAAGTTTGATGCGATTGGATTTAGAGAACAAAGAGAGGAGTATGAGATGAAACTGAGGTTATATATAGGGTCTGTGGTATACATGTATGGTCCCGTACACCATAGTTTGGATTTAAGATAATATTCTAAGTTAAAGGGAAGCTAATGAAGACTTGTGAATAAGTGATACTGAATAAGATTCACATTTATAAAAGCATTTGTGTTAGCATTTAGAGAAAAAATTGAAGGGCACACTCTGGATTCAGAGATACTTGATAAGAAACTATTATAATAGTCTAGGTAAAGGCTAACGGTACTTGAACTACTGTGGTGGCCATGGAGATAAAAACATATGAGGAAATTAGAGGTATTTAAGAAATATAGTTAAGAATAATTAAGGACTGGTATATGTGAGAGTTAAGAGAGGGACAAAACAATAATGACTCCCAGCCTCTAGGTGAGCAATTGGATGTTGTTTGAGGGTGTAATTTATTAAAATTGAAATATTGAAAAAAAATGTATGGATCTGTGGTGGGTGGGAGTGTTTTGGACTTGCTGTTTTGAGTTTCAACTGGAAATACAAGTGGAGTAACCAAATAGACAGTTGGCTATTGCATACATGGCATTGGAACATAGAGGAGTAAAGCAGAATATAAATCTGTGAGTATCTCAGGCTAGATTCTCTAGAAAATAAGCCTGAAGCAAAAGCATATGTTCTTACACTTCACTGGGAATAAAACCCTAGAAAAATAGAGGTCAAGGGGAAAGGGAGAAAAAACAGCACAGAAAAAAAAGAGTAAATGTTACAGGTTACAAAGCAAATAGTTGATTACTTGCGAATGTCTCTAGAGAGGCCATATGAACTATTGCCCTAAAGACAGACCAACTAGAGAAAAATACTTATCTGCTGCCTCTCTGTGTTCCTTGGCTTTCATTGGTCAAAGTCCTCTTATCAAGACAGGAAGTTACTCCTCTGAACCTGATTATAACATCTGTGTTCTCAATAAAGATGATGGAGAGACCATAGGCCCTGCCAGTCAACTCCCACCAGTGAGCAGACCTGCGGATCTGCCTTTGCTAGTTGGCCTCCATTCAGGACTTCTCAATCTTCAGCAATTGAAGCAGCAGTAGCAGTGAGCTGGTTCCAGGAATCCAGGTACAGCACAGGCATTTCTGGAGTAGTTCCGTAACTGGGTTTGCTATGGAGACTCTGTGAATCTATGGAGAGCAAAGACCTGAGAATGATGAACTTGCCTGACAAGAGACGTTGATATGAAGAAAAATGGACCCCAAACAGACAGCAAAGGAGACACTGGAGAGTAAAATAATAAGGAAGAAAACTGACAACACAAATGTTGGTGCATTCAAATTCAAATAGTATTTTAGAAATAAGTACATTTAATTTTAGAGAAACAAACAACAAAAAAATCCAGAAACAAATACAGAAATAGTGCAAAAACACCCATTCAGTGCTAGCTAGTATATATAAAATATCATAGAAATTAAAAATGTCTGCTTATTTGTGGAATTTGGGTCCCAGAAGCACTGGATGTTTTAAAAAATTAGGAAGGAAGTCAACTGGTCTTAGAGTTTTTATTAAGGAAAACTTCACAGTGAAAAATATTGTCTGGAAACCAAACCTTCCCAATATATTAATTTCACACAAAATTCAAAGAAGTCACAAAAATGGTCAGTATGTGGGATCACTCCGACTATTCCAAAGAAAGAGGTAGATGGAAAAATGGGTCCATGTGAAAGAAAGGCAGGGTTGGTGTGACTCCTAAATTAAGGTGTAAGTGATGCCAGTCTGCTAATTTATCTCTACTGCAGCAATGCTTAAATTCTCTTCGCAGCACCTGATTGGTATAACAAATAAAAGTGACACTGCTTTGGTTGGGAAGGGGCGAGGTACCAAGAAACTTCAGATGGTGCTCTCATAAAGGTATGCTCCCTATATTTCCATCCAAGTTTACAAATTATGTATCTATTGAGACCAAAGCACAAATTAGAAGGGTATGCAGTGAACTAATTCTTAGAAAAAAGGGGGGGAAAGGTTTGTTCAAAAATAAGACTTATTGAAATTCCAAATTGGCTTTAATTCCCCAGGAAACTGCCAAACTGATTTGCTGATTGAGGAAATATGGCCGATTGTGATTTATACAGATAATGTAACCAAAATAAAATTCAGGAATACTGTGGTCTTAAAATGAATAATACTTAAGTTGAAAAGAAAGATGGTACATTCCAGCTATATAAAAACTGGAACCCACTTTCATGAGGAAATTCGCTAAATGACCAGACCGCACAAAACACCCTGGTGCTAAGCAACTGCACAGAATACCAACAGGTCTCCTACTGAGCTAAACCGATGGAAACAACTGTTCGCTTTTCACAAACACATTGCATTCCAAAGGAGACCTTCCTGGAGGCAGAGTGTGACATTACAGATGGGAAATATGTTTTTCTTCAGTCCCTAGCAAACCAAAGCTTTCTTCTTAAAAAAATAAAATAAGAACAACAACAGCCAAGCTTCAGATTAGTATCTGATGGATGTCCCTGTTGTTCAACAGAATATTCTGACACTTCTGTCAAAGATGACTTTCAAGTATGCCCAAAATAAACCCTTTAGCTAATCAATGGGAACTCACTTTTAAAGCTGTGTTTAACTTTATTTAGTGAAGGTAACAAGTTTTCAGAGCTTTAATCCCCTAGGATAGAAATTGTTCAATGTAATGTCTCCACATGGAGGCAGGGCTCCTCATCATTGGGGGCCTGGTAATGTCAGGCCAACAACTGAATAGCAGGTAAGTGGAACAACGCAGAGGAGATGGCCAATAATTCTGTATCACATTGAGGAAGAAGGGCTAGTGGTTATATATCCCAGGCTACCAGATAAATGTGTGTGCCCCTTGCTATCGATAATAATAATAATAATAATAATATGAATAATAATGTCTTTTAAGGAGAGTATTTGATAAACTAAAACATAATATGTGCATGGAGAAGTTTACAACTAATAGAACATGTGCACTGTGTATGTATCCATTTGTACTTTGTGGCAATGTCCACTCCATGTGCTGTCTTGAGAGCTGCAGGCACTCAATTTTGTTGCGTGTGTTTTTTTTTGTAAAGAAAAAAATATAAGTGAATTGTTGAGAGAGAAATTATGTTGTCTACCTAGATCTTGACAGCTGTAACTTCATTTTTAATGCTCAGTTTCCTCATTCTAATAATTCTATCGACTCATGAGATTTTTGTGAGCATTAAATGAGAAAATATATTTGACTCCCTTAACAGGTTTTGGCACATTGGCACAAGGTCACTATTTCTGTCAATGTTGTTGTTACTGAATATTTCACATAGTCTTTCTGTTTCCTGTCCCTCATCATGACTACTACTCTTAATTCCCCTGGTTATTTCATAGTCAAAGCAGCTCTCTTGCCCTCGCAGGCTCCTAAAGTGCCAGCATCTTCCACTACACCCGGCCTGCAGCGGTAATCCTGGAGAAGAGTTTGAATACTGCCTTGTTAAACCTTGAAATCAGTCCTTTGAAATGCATATTTCCATTATACCCATATTCATATTAGGAAACTGAGGTATGGGAAAAGGTTAAACTAATCTCCCAAGATCATAGCTAGTATCTGATCTGTTATTCAAATCCAGATCTTGCAGCTTAATCTTAATTACACTTTCCTTTGAAGTCCAAGTCCTTTATTGTATGATCCTGTGCTTTTGTCACCACCTTGATGCTTCCGTTACACTTACTCAGTAAGCCTGCAAAGATTTTTCTGAGCACAATCAACCATATCAAACAGTATTGCTCTTCAGAGAAAAAAGAAACTAGGCTTTTACAAAAATTTGCTTATGTAAAATAGAAATGATTTTTAATAAGAGACAAAGTTTAGAAAGGCAATATTTGATCAATCTAATAAAAATTTAGAATTAATTGAATCTGTCAAAACATGACTGTATGACACAAAATGGCCATTACTGCAAGCTTTCAAGGAACTGGCTTTTTTTTTTTTCTCATGCAATAACTAGAAACCACAAATATGTCATTTGAGCTTTTTAAAAAAATCCTTAAAGTAAACTTACATTTTCCCAATGGTATTCCTCTTATGCAAATAAGTTAAAAGTTCTTACATTTATTAATAGTATCATTATATAAAAATGAGATGCAATAGTCACACACTGCAACGGAGTGCCTCCATTCTAACCATCTTTTTGTGTTATGACATTTGCAAAGATTTTCTGGAGAAAGAGCTTTTGTGCAAAGGATCTAATCAGAGGAAAAGCTCAACCTTATTCTTCTATGCAAATTTAGAGATGGAATTCATTTAGTATTGTCAGAATTTTTCAATTTCTGTTAAACTATGTCCCAGAATAATTGCCCACAGGTAAATTATTGCGTGTCTGGCCTCTTTTTCCAGTGGTTCTCATTATCAAGCTGCAGATGTATTTCCATGGAAAGTATGTGCCTTCTCTAAGAGAATAAAAACCATAACTAAAATGGCTTGAAGAAGAATTACAGTTATCATTAATAAAATACTAAAAACACTGACACTACAAATACAAGAAATGATGAATTAAAAACGTTACAAGATTTAATAAAATGTGAACACTACATTTTCTAATCCTTGTGTCAAATCTGTAATGTACGTTCTCTTATTGGGAGGAACAGTGATAAGGAAGATATAATTAGATCAAATCAACCATCCCTGCCATTTGCTTCTTTTCTTCATCCCTCTATAGAAATTCTGTAAAAGTTAAGAAAACCCCTTACTATTTTTTTTTTTGCATAGCTCTCCTCATTCTCTAAATATAGGACAAATGACTCTTACCTTGTGTGTCAGTTATCTATTGCCACAATAATGCTGTGGAACAAAAGCCCCCAAATCTCATGGGATTAAAACATTAACTATTTATGTAGCTCACAGGTTTTAGGTCAGTACTGAAGGTTGACCTCAGCTGGGAAGTTCTTTTAGTCCCAGCTGGACTTGCTCCTGCATCTGAGGTCAACGGTAGGTCAGCTGGGATAGGATGACCTTGGCAACAGAGCTTTGCTTTCTAGCTGACTTCCCTCTGTACACCTTGTCTTCCAGCAGGCTAGCCTGGGGATATGCTCAGTATAGAACTCCAGATACCTTCTCCTGGTAATTTCAGAGAAATAAGAGAAAACAAAGTTAGATAAGCAAAAGCAAACCACCTGAAAACTTAGTGGCTGAAAATAAGACCTATTTGTTATTGTTCATGAGGTTATGAGTCTGCAGGGTAGATCTATTGATCTTGTCTGGGCTTGCTCAGGAGTGTTCAGTCAGATGCAGACTGAGTAGTCTGGCTTTATCCTGGAGATCTGAGCACTGCTTCTTAAGTCGCATTGTTCAGCAAGCTGGCATGATTTTGTGGGCACAAAAAAGGGGGGTGCTGTAATAAATGTACCTGAAAGTAACTTCACAGGGTGATCTATCACAATTTCCTAACTATGCAGGTCACGGTGGATAGTCATGTGTAAGGCCTATAACTTCCCTAGTAAAAGGCTTATTTTTGCCTTAAGCAAGCCCTGTCCACTGTGTTTGTGCATCTTTGAAATGCCTCTTTTTCAGACCTATAACTACCTGAACTGTAACTACCTTCAGGAGAGCACATAGTCTTTTATCCTGAACCTTGCTTTCTCCCACTTTTATGTAATCTTCCTTATGTCCCCTCCTTATTTCCAAATGTCTAACATGAATTGTAAAGTTGTTTCTTTGGAGTATTTGAATCTTGCTTCCCAGTAACATGATCAGGTTGGCTCAAATAAATTCTTATAAAAATTCTCTACAGTTGTGGATGTTCTTATATCTACAATTTCATGGTGATCACAGAGGAAAACAGAAAAGTGAAAACATGCAAAAAATGTTTTCCAAGTTTTGTATCTGGTTCTTCACTTTTTCTGTCTCTCTTATTTCACTTAGCACAGTGGTTCTCAACCTTGGCTGCACATTAGAATCACCTGGGAATCTTTTTAAAATCCTGATTTCTGGGCCTCATCCTCCGGAAATTCTGTTTCTTTGTTATGGGGTGTGGCCACAACATTAGTAACAAAGAAACAGAATTTCTGGAGGATGAGACCCAGAAATCAGGATTTTAAAAAGATTCCCAGGTGATTCTAATGTACAGCCAAGGTTGAGAACCACTGACTTAGCTTGATATTTTCAAGGTCCATCCTTGTTATTGCAAATGGCAGTATTTAATCTTTCCTAATAGAGTAATATTCCATTGTATATATGTATGGTATTTTCTTTATCTAATCATCTATGTAGGAACACTTTGATTGCTGTCATGTCCTGGCCACCATGAACAATAATGTAATGACAATTTTTTTATTATCCTATATAATAAAAGGATAATATGCAAATAGACCAAACTGCAGAACAACCGAACAACCAATCACAGCATAATATGCTAATGATATGCTAACATTGCTCAACCTCTTGCTATGACATACACTGACCACCAGGGGACAGACAGTCAACTGGCCGACCAGTCGCTATGACATGCACTGACCACCAGGGGGCAGATGCTCCAATCGGTAGGTTAGCTTGCTGCTGGGATCTGGTCGATTGAGCGAGACAGGCCAGACATGCCCTGGAGCCCTCCCATGGTCCCTTCTCAGCCTGATCATGCACCAGTGGGATCCCTCAGCCTGGCCTGCACCCTCTCACAATCCAGGACCCCTTGGGGATGTCGGAGAGCCGGTTTCAGCCCGATCCCACAGGCCACTCCCCTTGGGAGGGCACCAGACACAGGGCTCATGGCTGGTGAGCACTGCTGTGGCAGCATGAGCCTCTCCCAATCGTGACTGATTGGGCGCGAGCCTGCAGCAGGCACAGTGGGGCCAGGATGAGCAGGAGTGGGAGGTAGGAGCTGCAGGCAGCTTTGGACTGCGGGTTTTGGCCTGATCACTGCAGGCCACCCAGAGAGACCCCACCTGTGCATGATTTCATGCACCAGGCCTCTAGTATATATATATAGTTTTTATTGTCTAAAGTTTTACCTATGTCTCCTTTTTCCCCAACTGACACCGCTCCCCCAGCCATTCCCATCCCGGGCAAGCCCCCACCACCCCAGTGTCCTTGTCCATTGGTTATGCTAATATGCATGCATACAAGTCCTTTGGTTGCTCTCTAATCCCCCCTCCCTTGCCATTTGTCTCTGGATCTATTCTTGTTCATCAAATTATGTTGATCATTATATCCCACATATGAGTGAGATCATGTGATATTTATCTTTCTCCAACTGGCTTATTTCTCTTAGCATAATGTTCTCCAGTTCTATCAATGGTAAAAGTTCCTTCTTTTTTAGAGCAGCATAGTATTCCATTGTGTAGATGAAACAGTTTTTTAATCCACTCATCTGCTGATGGGCACTTAGGTTGTTTCCAAATCTTAGCTATGGTGAATTGTGCTGCTATGAACATAGGGGTGCATGTATCCTTTCTGATTGGTGTTTCTGGTTTCTTGGGATATAGTCCTAGAAGTGGGATTACTGGGTCAAATGGGAGTGACATTTTTAAAATGATAATATTAAATACTAGTGAAAAAGGACTAGATCACTCTTACAACATTGATGGAAATTCAAGATGGTACAGTTACTTTTTAAAAAAAATAATTTTTATTGATTTCAGAGAGCAAAGGAGATGGAGAGCAGGACAGAAACATCAATGATGAGAGAGAATCATTGATCAGCTGCCTCCTTTACGCCCCCTACTGGGGATCAACCCTGCAACCCAGGCATGTGCCCTCACAGGAATCGAACCGTGACCTCTCCTGCTCAACCATAAAATCCACTACTATATAACCCAATAATTCCTCTCCTAGGTATTTAGCCACAATAAATGAAAACATATTTATATAAAATTATATATATATTTATAAAATTATTTTATTCAAAGTTGTCCAAAACTGGAAACAATCTATATCTTTCAACTAGCAAATAATTTATGATATATCTTTACAACCTAATACTACTCAGCATGATCTGGATACATGCAATAACATGGATGAATCTTTAATATATTATACTAAGTCAAAGCAGCCATCCTCAAAATGCTGTTCAATATATGCTTCCATTTTTATGACATTCTCAAAAAGGCAAGCTATGGGAAGAGAAAACAGCCCAGTGGCTGCCATGGGCATAGGGGAAGATGACTGCCTACAAAAGGACATGTGGGAACTCTAGAGTTATGGAAATGATCTGTATTTTTATTGTGATGATGGGTACAAGAATCTCTGCATTGTCAAAATGAACAGTATTATAAATTTAAAAGAGGTGAATTTTACTCTGTAAATTATTACTCTTCACAAACCTGACTTACAAAAAAAGTCTATTACATGTATTACATTATGAAGCTATTTGTTATTTGAAAGTAAATGCTATTACTGTGCCAGGATCATCTTGTAACCCAAATGGTATACTCCAAGATCTTTGCAACTATTTATTTCAATTTGACCAACTTTTAAGTTTTCAAAGAGAGAACACTATCTATTATTTATCTAAAGCAACTAAATGTAATGCTGCTCTTTTCTTATAATTTACCAACATGTAAATTAACTTCTTTTTCTTTCATTGACTAAATTGATCCTGCAACTCCCCATGTGCATACACTAGAAACAACAACAAAAATGTAATCTGTTTTTTAACAAACTGTAGAACTGACCAATGAACTTGTAATAAAATATTTAGTTAATATCCATCTAACCCCCGAGTTGATTAAAGAAGGAATTAATAGAGAATTTTAAAGCTCTTATATGTGCTGATTTCAGAAATATTAACCATTTTCCACCTTATTCTTAAAAATCTGAAGTCTGTCAATACATCCTATTGGAAATACTCAGAGTTGGTTCTGGTCCTACATTAATTGCTAAGGATAGTTACACATTTAATTCCTTTACATTTATTTGTTCCTGTTTCATATATACAGTCAGAATCATAAAACTTGGAAAATAAAATTATGAAGGCAGTAGAAACATCATCTGTAAGAGCCCAGATTGAAATTTTAGGAACAGACTACTTTAAACTAATATGCATTTTAAAATAAAAAAAATTAATAATACATTACTGCAGAAACCACTCTCAATTTTAATTGTGAAAGTTGAAATTTGGTTTGAAGTACAGCATTTACACTTTTAAATTCAGATAAGTATAGAGAACATAACATTATTGCTAGCAAAATACAAGGTAGTAATAGATCACACGATTTTCTCCAAACTTTGTCAGCCTGCTCGGATTGGCTGTGAGTAATAGAACAAGTCAGCATGACTGATCTGCACAGCAAAACCACACAAGATAACAAAAAAGGCTTGTTCTGCATTTTTAAGGCTTTGATGATCCACGCAGAACCGGGACAAGCATATTTGCAGGTTTTGAATCTGATTTACCACTGCCTTCCAGATCTAGCTGTCCAAATGAGATTCATGTAACCACAAGACCATCTGTAAATGTGAGCTTACATTCCAGTTATCCTCCTGGCGAGACACACTCAATGAACCACATGGCCCTCAGCAGATGATTAATCTTGTAATCTTTTGGTTAGATGTTACACTTTATCCCTCTACTTTCAAAACTTCTCTCAAGAAATGTGAAAAGTATTACCATCTGCATATATAAAAGCAAATATTTTGACCATCAGACTTACCTGCATTAAAATATATAATTTCACTAAGAATATTTAGCAGATACATTCGACTTTCTTGTTTCTTCCAATAACATCTCCTCCATTTAAACCCCTTCAACATTTAAGGAAAATTCTATGATTAGGAAAACATCTAAATAAAGCAATAGTCTTTAATAAAACTTTCAATAAGTCTGGTGACTCTTACTCCATAGAAATTTCAACACAATTCAAATGTTTAAAGGAGTACAGATGTGGAGTTCCTAACTCAGTGGAACAAGTGGAGCAGTTATTTCCAGGGGGCTGGTTAATTGCACTACTTTTTTTAGTCCTTACCTAAGGAGAGGAGAGGAGAGGAGAGGGGAGGGGAGGGGAGGGGAGGGGAGGAGAGAGAAACATCAATGATGAGAAAAAAATCATTATAATCAGCTGTCTCCTACACGCCCCCCACTGGGGATCGAGCCCACAGCCCAAACATGTGCCCTGCCTGGAAAATGGAACCATGACCTCCAGGGTTCACAGGTTGATGTTCAACCACTGAGCGACACTAACCGGGCTATAATGTAATCTTAACTTAATTGTTTCCCACATGCATGATACAATTTTCATATAGTATACAGACCCAAAGAGCCCTAAGCATCTAAGAGAACAGTGTGTTAAAATAAAATCAATGCAAGAAACTAGTTTTTAAAATAAAATGAAAAAATTATAGTTCTTATATTTCAAAAAATATAAGATCCACATAATATTAAAACAGGTTGAAGATGCACTAAAAATATAACACTACAAGTATTGATTATCTCCATGAACAACATATAAATTGCATATATCTCCATGCATACTGTATTAATTGCATACCAAGATGCATTTCAAGTAACTGAAAAAGTCAGCATCAAACCATCATCATAGACATTTGCATAATTGTCCTCTGAGCCATAAAGACAGCTATAAAAACAGGATCCATGCAGAATCTGAAAAAGCAATAAACAATTGGGGAGCAAGAGTGTGTTTTAATATATGTGTCATTAGTGGGTTTAGCTTCAAGCATGTTCCCTTAAAACATCTGTTTCTCAGTTGCACTCTGTGTGCAATGGTATGATTATTAGCAATCTTGTTACTTCCAAAAACATAAAGTTTGTTATTAACATTGATAAGTATATAATTTTACTTGGCTCTTTCCACATGTGTTACTGACATAAGATGTACTGTTTATTTCTATTTCATTTTGACACCACTTACTATTATGTTGGTGAACAATTCAGTTCACATTTTGAGTGTTTCCCATGTGGATTATGAAGTATACAATTGGAACTAAAGAAGACCTCCAGCAGAGTTTTATAATATTGTAGAGTCCATGAAGAAATAGCTAAATACAAAGGATTGGCTCTGAGGAAAATATAGATTTTTTTACCTCTCACAAAAGTAATAAATCATCATTGTAAAAATATTAGTTTGTAATGAAATATGTAGATGAAGTATAACATGGTTGAAGTGCATTCATATGATTCCTGGAGCTGTGATGAGAAAATCTATGTGGTTCATACCACTATGTATACAATTCTCATCCTAAAATTATTAATAAATACTAGGGGAAGTATATGGCCCTTTGAGAAATGGGTTACAGTTGTTATCAACTTACTAGAGGCCCGATGAACAAAATTCATGCAAGAGTAGGCCTTCCCTCACCAGCTGCTGGCACTGGCTTCCCTCTGGCATCCAGGACCTGGGCTTCCCTCGCAGCCCCAGCTTCCTCCGGAAGGTTGTCTGGAAGGATTTCCAGGAGGACATCCGGTCTAATTAGCATATTACCATTTTATTATTATAGAGTTTAAGTATGTTTTCTTATTTTAAATAGAAATATTTTATAAATATAATCTCTACTGAATGCCTGTGTACTGAGGAGATAACAGTATTTAGTGTGCCTCATAGAGCCTAGCACAAGCAGCATTAAATTTGAGGGTTCATTGATCCTGGGGCATTGGGAAAGTTGTACTGATAAGGTGTGATACAGTCAAAAACTTGGGAATGACTGTGAATTAGCTAGGCTGGGAAGGGTGGAGGAGGCAGAAGAACATAAGTAGAAGAAGGAGTACTCTGAACTAAGCAGTGAGAGGGGCACTGACATTACAGGAGAGTGGGAATAAAGCATTTGAGGCTGTAGTGAGGTGAGATGAGGAAAAGAAATCAAGAATTTGGGGAATTTTATCAAATTTAACATGGATTTTATGTCTTTAGAAAAGTCACTTCGCATTCTGGATATGAGCCCCTTTATTATTAACTTTGGTAGGGAAAAATTCCATTAGAAGCCTCACATTATTTAGAACTCTTAGTCATAATTCTGTCATCTATCTAATATGTTCCTTGAAACTTTTGGTTTTTACCTCACAACATAAGTGTATATTTCTCCTTTAACAATCACCCTAAAACCAAAGTGAGAATGTAGAAGAGAAACTCTACTTTTTTGAAACCATGGGATTACTATAACCTCAATATAATAGGAAAGTGGCTTCCAGAAACGATGAACGTCTAAAGTAGCATAAAAGACAAAGTATAAAACATGCCTGTAGCTACAAAGCTCACAGAAATCAGGCGAAGTTCACTTCCTCAAGTATGCATCACAAAGATGTGTATTCCAGCTATATTTAGCTGTGTGATGCAACAGCTATTTTTTCAATAGCATGAATTTGTTGGCAACAATTTGAGAGTATTTAGCTGTCATTTTTCTGTTCCATTTGGCTTTGAGACAGGTTATTCAATTGTAACCAATTGGTGGATGGGCTGACCTGCAGTGTCCAAAATAGTTTCACTCTCGTGCCTTTGTGGGATGATTGAAATGCTGAGCACTCCTGGGACTGATTCATCTGTACCTTCCATGGCCTCTCCACTATGGTGACCTCACTGTAGTTGGATTTCTTACATTTAGTTCAGATTTCTAAGGGAAAATGTGCTAGCAAACAAGGCAGAAGCCACATGGCCTTTTATGACCTACCCTCAGAAGTCACTTTGAGTCATTTTAATTGTGCTCTACTAGTCAAAGCAGTCAAAAGCCCACTCAGTTTAAGGGAAACTCCAAACTCAGTCTTGATGAGAGGAGTGTCAAAGAATGTGCAGCGATGCTTTAAAACTGTCACAGTGCAAAACCAATAAAATTTTATTGGCCACATGGAAAACACGTGAACAGCCTGCTGCTGAGAGCCTCCCACAGCTGGTGTCATTGTGAGAAGATGAGTTTGAGCTGAACAGGCAAAGGCACAGACAGTCTGTATTACTGAAAAGATGGAGGAGGGAAACGCAGCAATATGAGTAGCCTTAAAGATGCTAGTCTCAGTTGACTAGTGAGGAATAAACTGGAAAATAGTACACTAAGAACCACTGTTGTAACGAAAATTTCAGTTTTCCATAAGATGGCTCTAGTCCTTCTTGCAAATAGCTAGTTCAGGAAATATGAACCTTACTTAAAGATGGTGAATCAAAAAGAACCAAAACAAAATGCTAAAAACAAAAGGAAGAAAAAACCAAAAATCTAAATGGTAAATCATAAATAATTAACTTTTTAAAGTTGGTAATGTTGGTATAGAACAAAAGAAACCTATGTCTAAACGTACAGCTATAAAATTAAAATTTTTAAACTTAAGGAAAGTCACTTCTATGATACAAGAATTGAAAATAGAGCTACCAGAGATCAGGAAAATATGGTGAGACTATGTAAAAGAATAATATATAACCTGGATGAACATATTTTAAAAATTAAAGAGAAAAGAAGCCCCACCAGAATCTACACTGAAGAAAGGAATATTGCTGACAACACAGGAAAGACAGGGAGGCCAGGATTTGAGTAAAGTGAGCAAAAAAGAAATGAAGCCAAGTTTTCTCAATGGAATACATTGAAAATTTTAAATATGGAGTATAAGTCTAAGAAATGCAAAAAAATCCAATAATTGGAGTCCTAGAATAAAGTGAGGAAAATAATGGACAGAAGAGAACTAGTTAAATATAGAGTTCAATATGTGTTCCAGAAGAAGAACTTGAATCTAAAGATTGAAAGGGTGTACTGTATCCCAGGAATGTAGAATAATCACTACCAGGACATAACTTAGTATATTTACTGAACATCACAGATAATAAAGGAACTTTTGGTTGAAAAGGCAAAAGACTATGGTATGGGGAAAATATTGTCACAGTGGCTGGAGTCCAACTTCTTCACAACAGTCCATTTTCAAGAAAGTAAAATAATTCCTTACAAAGACATCAAGAAAACAAAATGATACCTAAAAAATGTTATGCCTAGAAAAATTGTTTAAGAATAAAGACAAAGGAAAACATTTAAATAAGCAAGAGTTCATGGATTGTAGATTTCATGAGCCCTCTTAAAGAAAGTACTGGAAAACACACTCCAGTCAACCAAAAACTGTTTGATAAACAATTATAAGAGGAGTGATATTGAATATTGAACTATTTAACTCTAGGATTAAGACAAAAACAAATATCATGATTATGATGATAGAACAGAATGTAAATAGTAATAACCTGACAAGGTAGAAATGAAGCAGCTGATACAAGTCAGGAAGGGAAGAAGCAAGAAGGTAGGAGGTAATAAGCATGCCAATTTCCTAATTTTATATCAAAAAGAATATCAGTGTAGATCATTTAAAATTAAGAAAGCAATATTAAAATAGTGAATAAATATAAATATTTGGATTAATTAAAATATTCTAGTAAAAGGGAAGGGACAGGGAGGGGAAGGAATTGAAAATATACCAACTTCACCATTTGTTCAGCAGAGTTTCAGTAAGAAATAGATTCATGACTAAAAAGTACAAGTGAAAACATCATAATTGTTAAAATATACATACTTCAAAAAAATATTTTTAACTTCCCCTATACATGCACACATGCCAGGGAAATGGAAATCATAACACAAACTATAATAAAAGAACTGAAACCAAGATTCTTATTCATATACAACTATAAATAGACTAAACACAGGTAGTAAAAGAAAAAAAGAAATCTCAATTATATACAAGTAACCAGCCAAAGCAATGTTACTTAGAAAGAGGTTTCTTATTTCACTATAGAGCAGAAGAAGTAAGATACTTGGAAAGATTGAAAACGAAGGAATTTGAGTGATATACTATACAAATGTAAACATAAATCAGAAGTTGTGATTTTAATATTAGATAAGATTCAATTCAGAGGGAAAAGCATTAAGATGAAGATAAGACTCAAGTTTCAAACTACATGAATATCTAACAGCATGAATATATCTGTACCAAATAGTACTGCATTAGTATACATGAAGGGAAAAAAGAGGTGAATATGAGAAATAGAAATATATTAATAATAGGAAACTTTAATTCACTTCTTACAGCCAATTTAGTTCAAGTGGACACAAAATTATAAGAAAACTAGGCCCGGTGCATGAAATTTGTGCAAGAGTAGGCCTCCCCCTGGCTGCCGACACCAGCTTCCCTCTGGCACCCGAGACCCAGCCTGATTTCCTTCTGGCCACGGCTTTGTCTGGAAGGATGTCCAGTCTAATTAGCATATTAACCTTTTATTATTATAGATAGGAGACATAAATATCATGATTTTTTAAGGTAGATCTAATTGATGTGCACCAAACTTGATATCTTGAGAACAGACATGGCAATTTCTTTTTAAGAGCACATAGTATATTCACAAAGAGACAATTACTTATAACAGGTAATAAAACAATAATAAATTGACTATATGTGTGTGTATGTATGTACATATGTTCATATGTGTAGATATATATGTATATATATCAGCATTTATAATCACTATGCAATTAGACTAGAATTTAAAAACAAAAATTGCAAAAAAATAAAACTACCCAGAAAGTATACTACCATCTCTCTCTACCCACCCATAAAAGTCTTCTCTTAAACAACCCAAGTGTTTAAGAGAAAATAACAGAACATGTATTATAATTAAAACAAGACTATAAGGAAATTCCAGAGCCTTTTAAATAAGTATATTAAACATCCAAATAAAGAGGTTAGAATATGATCAATCAAACCTATGAAAAGAAGAAATTTAGAAAGCAGAAAGCAATTAGAAATATTAAAATGCTGGAATTAACTGTTTTTCATATTTTTTATTGATTTCAGAAGAGGGGTGAAGGAAGAGAAAGAGAGAGAGAGAGAGAGAGAGAGAGAGAGAGAGAAGAATGAAACATTGATTTATTTTTCCACTTATTTATGAATACATTGGTTGCTTCCTGTCTGCGCCCTGACCAAAGATGGAATCCACAACCTTGGCATATGGGAATGACAACTCTAACCAACTGAGCTACCCAACCAGGCCTAGAATTAATTTTTAATAGCTAGTAATATTTATTTAAAGAAAAAATAGAATAATCGGGTAGTTTTAACCAAAAAGATAAAAAGGGAAAGGTCCAATTTACCAAATAAAAATAAAAAAGAAAAAATAGCAATGAAAAAGTTGATAGAATCCTGTGTCCACCTTGATTAATTCTATTAAAAAAATGGTGAAAACCTCAATAAGATGATTTTCTAGGAAAACATATATTTCTTGAAGAAACCTCATAGGATATAAGAAGCCCTGGCCAATATGCTCAGTGGTTAGTTTCAGCCCATGCACCAAAGGGTTGCAGGTTAGATTTCTGGTCAAGGGTACATGCCTGGGTTTCAAATTTGATCTCAGGCCCCAGTCAGTCAGGGTGTGTGTGGGAGGCAACCAATTGATGTGTTTCTCTCACATCAATGTTTCTCTCTTTCTCTCTCCCCATCCTTCCCTCCCTTCTAGTCTCTCTAAAAGAAATCAATGGAAAAATAGCCTCAGGTGAGGATTAACAACAACAACAACAATAAATAATTAGGAAGTATAAAAATGCCAATTACTTAGAAAAAAGTAGAAGCAGTTCTCATAAAATGATACCTCTCCAATAGATAGTAGGTAGGGTTATTGTAAAGATGTTTCCCCCCAAGCTTTTAAATACAGATAATTTCAGTCCTATGCAAAGTGGTCCAGAACATGGAAAAGGAAGGAAAGTTCCCCAAATCTTTTATTAAATTAATAGATCCTTGATTATAACATCCAAGTAAGGGACACCAAAAGGAAAACTAGTATTTCTCAAAATGTGGTCAGGGCACCTTTTGAGGTCCCACATGACACTTCCAAGGATTCTGGGTGATATAAACTATTTTTGAAATAATATGATGACATTATTTCTCTTTTTGACCATGTTGACATTTGTACCAATGGTGAAAAGCACTGGGGGGTAACCTTGCTGGCACCTTAGCATGAATCAAATTAGTGCAACACACTGATTGTATTTTTGCTGCTGTGCACTTGAGTGAAAAGGTAAGCCAGTTTCACTTAAGAGTATCCTTAGGGAAGCAGTAAAGATTATTAATTTCATTACATGTCAGCCCTGCATATGGTGTTTTTAATATTCTGTCTGAGGAAACAGGAGGTATGCATAAAAGGCTTCTGCTGCAGTCAGAGCAAGGCTGTTTAGAGGAAAAGCATTGTGTGATTGTTTGAACAGAGAGCTGCACTAGCCACTTTTTTCATGGAAAATGCTTAATACCTGTGAAGGCCTGACATGCCATACCACCTCACCTTGGATTACTCCCCTGGAACGTGAATGAAGAGCAGGACACTTAGAAAAGGAACTCTGCAGTTACACATACTTGTTGATTGCAGTAGCTAGATGTGAATTTTCATGGACTCAATGCAAGGTATGAGAATATTTCAGTTGATTTCTAAGAATGTATATATTTAAATACAGAAGAAGGGAATTTTAATCATTTCCAAAAAAATTTTTTTAATATATTTTTATTGAGTTTAGAGAGAGAAGAAGGAAGAGGGAGAGAGAGCTAGAAACATCGATGAGAGAGAAACATCATTAAATGGCTGCCTTGTGCATGACCCCCCACTGGGGATTGAGCCCGTAACCCAGACCAGCACCCTAACAGGCAGTCACCAGCCAGGCCATTTTCAGAAATGTCATTCTATATTTATATGATGGCCTCTCTGCCAGAAAGGCTAGCCTCAGGATTTCTTCCACATATGTCATTCCCATATGACAACAGCTCTTCTAGTCATTCTTAATATTCTTAACTTTCAGAATATGTCCAGATATCAAATATGTTTTATCTTTCAATATAAATACTGTCTCGGAACTCCATAATAAAATTAAACATTTTTATCTCACTTTGTTGCCAACGATCCAGGTACACAACGTTTCTCTTGACCTTCCTGATAAGAGAAGGGTATGTTGCTTTGAGAATAGACACAGAGGACCATGTATGTAGGATCCCCACTGGGGGTTGCCTGCAGAAAGGCTGAAAATGGGTGTTGTAGCTCTGTTAGGGTTTCACTTTGTGTTTTTGTAGTCTTAAACCCCCAGGTGTAAAGCAAATGATTCTATCTACTTGTTATCTTGGATCCACATTTTCAGATAAATGAAAATAGCTCATTTAGAATCATTTCAACTCCACCAGTTCAACTCCACTCCCTCAAGGAGTCAAAGGGCTTCTCCAAAGTTACGGACAAGTAACTGGCCAAGCAGAATCAGAATGTAGTTCTCGCACCCTGAAATTCAGGTATTTAGAACAAATAATCATTAAATCATTAACGTTCACATACTACTCCTCTCTACCATATCAGTAAAGCAAGTGTTCATATCCTTAGAATAGTCAATCTGTAAGGGAAATTATATATATTAGAGGCCTGGTGCACGAATTTGTGTATGGGTGGGGTCTGGCCAGCCTGCCACCGATCAGGGTGGGGGGAGCCAATTGGAGCTGGGCCAGCTGGGGGGAGGGGCCGTGGGAATTTGGCCAGCGCAGTGCGCATCATAGTGACCAGTCATTCCAGTCACTTGGCATATATATATATATATATATATATATATATGATCTATAGTATGTGTGTATAGGAATAGATATGTATATGTGTATATATACTTCAGTTAAAAAACTTGAAATGATTATAAACCTCTGGAAGGGAAATCTCAGCTTATTTAAATGCAAATACTGCACAACAGTGAGGCCTGCCAGAGGCCTCTGTGTTGCTGATCTTGACTTCATAATGAGCCCTTTCCCTCTTACTCTCTGAAGCAGTCTGCTCAGTGGTTTTACATAAGCCCAAGTACATTACCATGCAGTTTATGTCATGTCTTAGAGATAACAGAAGGACAAGGACCCAAAATATATATAATAAGCTGTTCAACAGCTGAGAAAGATAGCATATGGCAGTGAAAACGTAAGTGTTGCTTTGATTTTGGAAAAAGAAGTATTCCCGAGTCAAAGCTCAGTGCCACATGAGTGAGATGATTTATTTTTATGCAACAGAATGATCTTCATGTGGGCCCAGATTTAGGGCAAGTACACAAACACCTGCACAGATCTCATTAGAGGTTTAAAGAAACACCATTTTCCCATGACAGAAATGATTACAGGTGCAATAATAGTAATATTTTTACTTAATCAAAGTGGTATATTTTTTAATTCCTAAAATCACAAAATATTTGTTGAAATGAATTAACTTATTTTCATTGAACTTTCCAGCAAAAGAGGGAATAAATGAATGGCATGTAAGCTCAAACTGACAGGATTACAGGATAAAAATAATAGGGCTCTAGGTAAACTAATTTTAATTTAAAAATCAAATAAAATTAATAGCTCTATTATAATACCTCTTTAGAAGTTTTCTACCTGCCATCTAGTTTTTCTTTCTTTAAAAGGTGAAAGGTACAGTGTAAATGTATTCCCTCCCCACTTTAAAAGCCCAAAGAGGTCAATTTTTAACATTTAATTCTCCCTGTTTTTCTTCTATTTTTATCATGTTCCAAAATGATGGCATATTGGAATGTATACGTTAAGTATATGTAGCTTTTTTATCTACATCTCCAACCACCATGGGCCAGCCAAAAATGTACAGTAAGAGATTTTTCCTGAATCATTATCCCTTCTAAAAGCCCAGCAATGGGATAATAAAGTATTGGCCTGCTGAAATCCCAGACAAACCTTGGTGTCAGGGGCAAGTTTTTCAACCTCTAGACCTGTTTCATGACTAGAAGAGGGAAACAGCTCTTCTAGTCATTCTTATCAGATCTCAGACACTCCCTTTCCTACTTTCCCTCCCCAAATCTGCTCTTCCTAAGGCCCAGCTTAAATGTGTCAATGCCTAATGTTAATAACATCAATAATTAATAATAATGATGCATTTTAAGAAGCACCTTTGGAGCAGTCCTTGTGAGCTGTATCACTCCAGAGACAATGAGAATAGCTCAGTTAGTGAGGGTGGAATGGAGTGGTTTGTTGTTGTTTTTTCAATTACAATTGACATACAATACTATGTTAGTTTCATGCATACAATAGAGTGATTAGAAACATTATTTTCCTCCCGACTTTCAAGAGAAAGGGATATTAATACCATCATCAACATTTGTGTGTTTTACAAAATCTCTTATTCAGTCTGGTTTCATTTTAATGTTTTAAAATTGTGCATATGAACTTTTAATATCCCGTGAATAACAACAAACCTGAATGGATCAGCAGGGCCAGTACTTTACTTTCATTGCTACCTTGGGGGGGAGAGGTATGCCTACTGCAATTCAGAGAATGAGTGCTCAACTGCACCAGGTAAAATTATTGCACCAGTGTCATGCACCAGGACCCAGAAAATGTGCCTATGGTGGAAAGCCTGACACTAATACTACCCTCACCCATGAAGTCATGGTAGACAGAAGCGCTAGAATTCATCACAACCCGGTCACAAGAATAATCCACAGACCACTTGGCTTACCCACCTGTGGAGATGAATAAAGTCACCTTCACATTAATAATTAATACTCAATAATGTATCTGTTCTTGTTTCTGCCTGCAATGAACCTCAGCCATGTCCACTGCAAAGTCACCCCTTTACAAAGTCATCAATATTTCTGAGAAGCACTAGGGCAGTGGTTCTCAACCTTCCTAATGCCGCGACCATTTAATACAGTTCCTCATGTTGTGGTGACCCCCAATTTCATTGTTACAAATTGAACATAATTAAAGCATAGTGATTAATCACAAAAACAATATGTAATTATATATCTGTTTTCCGATGGTCTTAGGCGACCCCTGTGAAAGGGTCATTCGACCCCCCAAAGGGGTCGCGACCCACAGGTTGAGAACCACTGCACTAGGGGGTTTCACATGTCCCTGGGTTTATGCCAATAGCCATTGGATGATATCTACAAGTCTGTGTTGCCTGACATCTTTGTTGATGTCTACTGCCCATAAAGCCACGGGGACAAACTTCATCATTGCTTCTGCTCACAGTGTGCCTTAGAACAATGCCAGTGCCTTTGCTTCCAATGGCACAGTCTTCAAGATCCACAGCAGTGTGCACTCTATCTGTTTTGTTCTCCACCTTACTCAGCATTAGCCACAGTATTTGGCAGAAAACAGACAATATCCAATGAATAAAATAGGACGATTCTCAAAACTGGGTGGTTTTCCTAAATCACCAATATTTTTAAGGTACTATAAAAATTTCAAATAAACATACTTTGTCTTTCAATACACGTTATGTGACACACTAAGAATTTATTTTCCATTAGAGTAAGAAAGGCTAATTCATGAACCCTTAGTAAATTCAGTGACGCACAAAATTGTTTGTAACAGTGCATGAATAGGGTTTGCTCATTGCATTCTCTCATGGTCTGTTGCACAAATATATGAATGTTCTTAATCTTCTCTTAGTGATTTTGGAATCTTTCACCTCCTTTTGTACACAATTGGATTACTGGCCCCTTTCATCAGCCATCCTACTTGATTAGCTAACCTGGAGCCTTCCTGAAAGTTTATTTATCCTAGATTTTACCTTCTCATGGGCATCTTTGTGACCTTTTCTGCCCTTCCAATATATTCCCACAGCATTCTCTATTTGGCAATATCTTAGCACTCAGCACATGTTGCCTCTCCGGTTTCAAGGTGTGCATATTCTAGACTCTAGAGACACTAGACTATCTTCTTGGAGGGAAGCAAATGCTTCCTCACTTACCCTTGTATCCTCAGTGCCTTGAATGGGGCCTGGCAGATATTTAGTGCCCTATGAGTATTGAGAGAATGATCTAATGATGCTTCATGTAGAGAATATTTTAGATATATTACTAGTAAATGTCTACAAGATACTTAACAAAGTTGGAGATGAATTTATTTAGCCACAAGGAACTTTACTGATTGAATCCTGTTCAGTTAGAGAAAAGCTTGTTATCACCTCTGACTGGTCAATGTGAAGTGAATTATACCCTTGAACCAGTTTGTTAATACTATTTACTTAAACAGCTATTGTGGCTCATGTAACATCCCAGCTATTTTCTCTTGTGTCTGATGTGATTCAACCGAATAGGTTTCATCTTATTCGGTCACTATTGCTTTCCTGTTATCCATTTGTTATAAATGTATTTAATGATTACATATGATGTGCCAGACATCCAAGGTACTGGTAATACAACAGTGAACAAGACAGCCAAGGTCTTTGCTCTCTTGGTATTTACATTCATGTGGATGGAGGTAGACAATAAATTAAATAATAAGTAAGTACATAAATAAATAAGAATATATCATGTAATAATAAGTGCTAAGGTGGACATATATTAATGTGCTACCTTAGAAAGACACCAAGGAAACTTAAGTTTGGGCAATTAAAGAGGTGTCAATTAAAGAGGTGCCATTTAATTTAAGGCTTGAATCACAAGAAAGAGTCAGCCATCAGAAGGAAGTCTGGGGGAATAGCTTTCCATCTAAGGAAACAACTAATGCAAACACCATAATGTAGGTGACATGTTCCTAGAAAGAAGATGTCTTCCTTTCCTTCAATTCTCACATTTTTAAGATAGATGTATGCTTGTCACCTGCATTTAAATACCCATAGATGACCATGGAAACAATACATAAGTGACCTCATTCAGAAAACAAAATCTCAAACTTTATGATTTAAATTTAGGTAAGAGTTTCTGAAGGGAAAGTTTTACAAAAACCTGAAAGGTTGGACAAATGACCTCAAATCTTACGCTATGTATGGCTTTCCGGATTTTTCATTTTGAGTCCTATTGCCACAACACAGAGAACACATGAGATTTAGCTGGTCACCTTTAAAACTCCAGTCAAATCCAGACAAAATTTCTTCTTTGGGTTTCCGGTAATATAGTGAAGACAAGCCGACATAGGTATAAGTGTTCCCAGAAGGTTGGCATCACCCCAGACACCTGGCTGGCCTCTCTGAACCAGGCTGCCTCCTTGTTCCAAATCTGATCTAAATCTATCTCTTGTCTTGTTATCAACAGATTAAAAACATTCTTCCTTCTAAAAAATTCCATATTTCCCTGATTTGAAATTACCAGTGAGTGTGTTCCTCTAAACTAATGTAATCTGAGAGACAGAAATAAGGGAAAAAGAAGTCAAGGAGAAATAAAAATAGGAACAAGTATTTGTTTGCCAGGCCTCTCTGTTTTCTTATCCAATCTTCTCAACAATCCAGTTTAATAAATATTATCACTACTAGGTCTTAAATCATGAAATTGGGACTCAAATCATTTTTTTTTTTGGTAAAAGCCACACTTAGCAAATGAAGAATCCAGCCTGGTTCTGCCTTTTGATAGCCAGGGCTGATTGATGGGCATGAAGTATAGATTCATAAACATGAAATTCCCATGAAGGTAATGGGAATCTCCCAGCTCTGAGAGGAGAAAGGATACTACATAATGTGTGGCCAGACACCTGCCAGAAGCATGGTCCCACCTTGATGTTTGAAATGATGTGCTGTTACTGTTGGTGAGATGGGGGAGAGGGAACCTGGAGGAGGGACACAGGAAGAAAAGGCAACAAGTTGAAGGATGCACTTGAAACACACAAGTGCTGCTCCCTGGCAAAAGATTTGCAAAATAAAAAGTTTTATGCCAAACAATGTAGATTAAACCTAGGACAAAAGTAAGAAATTGCTTCTTTTCATTTATCCAAACAAAGATAAAAGTCAGTGTTTTTATTGATCTCTAATTGAAAAACACAATACTCTTGAGCAGAGTAAAGCAAAAAAAAAATTACAGGTTGTTTAGTTAATTTTATCAACCATCGAGTGCAAGTAATTATAAGATCTTAAAACCAGAATATCTTTCTTTTCAACACAAGAGTCACAGTTTCCATCATTAATGGGGTAGGGGTGTTAGGGATGTGGGTGAGTGTAGAGATGTGTGCACCTGCAAGAGTACTTTGACTTGGCATTTCTCCCACGTTAATCGAAATAGCAATGTATAAAATAGTTTATGAATAAATAAATGGATTTCACTCAAGTTCAGTATGTTTTCAGCTGAATGCAATTCAACCTATCCACTTTACTAGTTGCAGGTGCTTCATCTTTAATGTATTCTGTGTCTTTATCTATTTATAAATACTTACACATATCTGTATCAGTTTGGTTCACAGCTTGGTTAAGTTGTGAAACATCAGATAGAAAAGATTTCTGCTTGATTCCGTCTTTCCAACCATGTTCGACAAAATCGGTGTCATGTTGTTTTACCCCTGGAGGCTTGTGAAACAGGTTTAGAGTCCTTTGAAACTATGAAAAACCTATGAATAATTAAAACTATGAAGAATTAACTTCTCTTTAAATGATTGTCCAGTATCACTACTTTGATTCATAGCAGCAAATGCTGAAATATTTTATAAATTACACCATACTATAGTCTTTATAAGTTAAAGAGAGCAAAGGGACAAAGATTTAGAGAGTATGGAGAGAAAAAAATCTGCTATAGAAAGTTGTTATGCATGCTTTAGGCTACTTTGAATTCCAATTGTCCTGTAGTCATTTTACATCTGTCTTTCTAATAAAAGAATCTAAAAATTTTCCATCTTAGATGGGAGGTTAAAAATAACACCTTGCTTTCAAAAGTGTGAATTTGAAATTAATTAGCAAGTAGGTTTATACTTTAGAATTTCCTGAAACTAAAAAACACTGGTCGTGTGTGTGTGTGTGTGTGTGTGTGTGTGTGTGTGTGTCACAGTTGCCATGGTAATCAAATAAGCAGCGCTAGGCTTTCTCACAGCTTCACTATCATTCAGATTACATTTTTCTCACCATCATTTTTCAGCAATATACTTTAATGAAAGTGATATTGTATTTCTTTGCATGTTAATAAAGACCCAACAGCCATTAATTCCCCAAGCAGTTGTTTTTAATGGTTATGAAGTTCATGTCAGAATGTAAAATGCCAGAATATTATCCTCCTCCAGACATTTTGAGCAGACCACTCACAGCTGCAGAGCAGTACATAATCACATTCCTTAACTGCTAAGTTCATAACTTAACCTTTTGGCAAGGATCGCCAGAGCTGCCGTGTCATAAAGCACCTCCTGCCTCTTGATATCAAACAGGTTAAAAGAATCATCGGGGGCCATGGCAGCCTGGCATCAGCAGCCCAACCCAGCCCAGCCACATGAAGCTTCCTCCTGGCTGACTTCCAACTAATTTTAAAATGAAGTGCTTGAACTCTTTAATCAGTATCACACCACTCTGCAGAGCAACTCTAAAAATTGTGTTTCCATGGTAACAACTGGAGACTTTTCACAAGTCCTCATATTGCCTACATAACCTATTTAATTACATAGGAACCATTAGACCCGGTGTGTGTGTGTGTGTGTGTGTGTGTGTGTGTGTGTGTGTGTAATTAAAGTTATATGCAGGAATTTAATCCTGCATGGAATTAATTGCCAACACTCATTACTTTAATATGATTTTAAAATACAAAACTAGAAAAATCTTCAGCATTTATGGAAAAAGATAGCAGAAAATGAAAATCCTAATGTTTATTTTGGGATCTGACCTTAATTGATTTACAAACTCCGCATAAACTAAAACCAGTGTTTTCACTCCTCATAAAAATTGCTCTGGAATGCGTGTTGTCAGTATTCCTAGAAGTAGTAAATGATTTACCTGAAACATAAAGACCAATTATCCTGTCTTTGAATTCATTTGAATTTAAAACTTAATAAATATATAAATAAATCAGATGGGTAGGGGAGGGGAGGGATAGATTATCTGTGTGTGTGTTTTTCCCCTTTGTCTCCAAAGCATGCATTTATTCATACCTTGTGCTGATCAATCAATGTGATGATATCAGTGAAGTCAGGTTCAATAAAAGATCTTGGGGACACAGCCATAAGAGACAGAAGCAAATGGTTCATCTTAAAATGGATAAACACACCAGTGGCAGTGTCTAATGCAGACAGTGGGGATGCACCAAGAAGGCTTCCTGGAGCAGGTACAATCTAAGCTGAATTTTGATGGATGAGGAAGAATCTTCCTAGTGAAGTGGAGTGAGGGAAGGATTAAAATATTCCTTAGAAAATAAACAGCATGTGATGAGAAAAGAAGACACTTTAAGGAAGTTCAAGTGGAATGCTGTGTCAGGGGTAACAGGCAGTCCAGCTGGAAGGTGGGCAGCCACCAAGGAAAAAGGAGATACGAAAGGGTTTTGAGTAATATCCGAAGTTTAGAAAGGTCATTCTGGTGGCTATTGAACCATATACTGAAGAGGGCTGAAGATGAGGAGACCCAGGTAAAAATGAAGAGTGCTTAGGCTGAGGGAGCCTGGTAGAGAGAGATGGTGGGAATGCATCTGAAAAAGAAGAAGTAAAACTACCAATTTTGGGTGATTGATTTGGGCAATGAGTGAGAGGAGCAGTTTTAGGTGGCATCCAGGTTTTGTGTTTGGATTATTTATTTTTCCAAAGAATTATTTGCAATTACTGCCTTCATTTTCTCATGTTAACCTCATTCCTCCACCCACTTAATTTGAGATTCTACTTCCATCAGACTACTAAAATAACTCACAGTAAAAACATCTCTGACTTGAATGTTTCTAAATCCAATGGATTCTTATTTTATAGTTGGGCTCATTCTACCACATCCACTTACTTAGAGCATCTTTCACCATCAGTGTCTGTGATGTCATGAATTCTCATTCTCCTTCTCCCCTTTGACTGCTCTTCTGGACATCACTCAGTTACTCTCTGTAGGACTCAGATTTCTCCAAGTTACCACAACTCAATATATCAAATCCTAAATTCACCATCTTTCCTGCCTGCCCTTCATTTCCACTCCAACACTATCTTCTAAGTGTTCCCCATCTCAGTAAATGGTTACACAACCAACCTTAGTATTTCAAGCCCTAACACTCGTTTTTTTTTTATTAACTGTTTCTTCTTTCTCAAGTTCTATAATCAACCAATCACCATGTCCTGTTGATTCTACCACCTAAAATCTCTCCATTCCCATTGCCCTAACCCTAATACAAACTACTATCATCTCTTTTAATAACCTCCTAATTGCCTTTCTCAATTCACTCTTGTCCCTCTCCAATTTGTTTTCTAAACAGCAGTGGGATTTTTTTTTCAATGCAAATCTGGTTTTGTCACTTTGCAATTTAAAGCTCCTCAATGGTTTTCTATTGCATTAGGATAAAGTCCAAAATTGGTAACATGGCCTATGCCAACCTTGATTATCTCCTCCCTGCCAATGTCTCCATCCCTGCCTGGTATTACTTTCCCCCTAAGAACTGGTGCTTACTAGTAAGACTGCAGAAATGAAATACTAGTCGGCTGTAAGAAAAAAAAAAAAGAAAGAAAGCTTGCCCTTTGTGACAGCATGGCTAGACCTGGACAGCATTATGCTAAGTGAAATAAGGCAGTCAGAGAAAGACAAGTATCATATTATTTCATCCATATGTGGAATCTAATGAACAAAATGAACTACTAAGCAAAATAGAGACAGACCCACAGAGAGGGAGCAGGTTGACAGCTGTCAGAGGGGAGTGGGGGTTGGGGGCCATCTGGGGAGGGATTGAGAACAAAAAAAGAACTCATGGACATGGACAACAGTGTGGAGGTTGCCTTCTGGGGAGAGGGGAACCAGGGGAGGTAAAGGAGGGTATAGTGGGATGAATGGTGACGAAAGACTTGACTTGAAGTGGTGAACACATAATAGAGTGTATGGATGATGTGTTGTGGAACTGTACATCTGAAACTTGTTAATTTTATTAACCAGTGTCACCCCAATAAATTCAATAAAAAGGGAAAAAGATTGCAGAAATAAAATATTTTCCTTTGTTGACTAATATCCAATATGTGATCAGCACAGTTAAAAAATCGAAGAGTAGAAGGTCAAGGACTTTGGAGGTGACAGAAATGTCATCTATGTAGATACTAAATACACATGGGATGATGGCAGAAATTAAGATGGAAAAAATAATAATTCTCCATGAATCCTTTGTTGGTTTGGTTGGTTGATAAGAGTAAGTTTATTGATAACACTAACAAAGAAGGTTGAATAATAAGACAAACATATCCTGTGAGCTAAAAGACCAAGTTTTACTCAAGAAAAAAAAGTAATGGTTCAATAACAATGATAGGATAAGCCAATGTTTATTAATATCTTCCATTCTTGGTACAGCTTAGGACACAAAACATTGCAGAAAGAGTTAAAAGCTCTGGTTTCAAAAGATTTGATATTCCCCCCCTCCCGCCACTTTTCTTCTCACTTTGCATGTTGAAATATCTGAAACTCAATAGTCTCTTCAATAAAATGGGAATTAGGCCAATGTATGGAGATGCCATGAAGATTAAATGAGAGAATGTGCATACATAAACTCTATGTGCTTAAAAAATTCTAAGACCTTGGGCAATTTGCTTTCCATCTTATTTTCATGCTACTGGCCTGGTGCACGGATTCATGCACATTGAAAGGAAATTAATTAGACTTTCTGGGGTGGCACCACAGCTCGAAGGGTGTCTGTGGAGTGAGCAGGGAAAAGAAAGAAAAAGAAAGAAAACTCAAGGTTTATTGTCTCTAAATAAAGGTTAATTTTTTTATTATCCAGAAGTAATTTAAGAACAATAAATTAATACATTATCATCAAATGTCTATGAGTTCTTCATCATCTAGTTAAACTTACTAAAGAAAGGAATTAGCAAAGCAAGGCAAAATAGCCAATAATGCAATAGGAGTGGGGGCTCCCACCAGTGGGCTTTCAGAGTGTGTCCATGCTGTCCTTAGCAGGTGTACTTTTCAGTATCAGACCTCTCCTGCATCAGTGAGAGTCCTAGCTTCCAATTTTTCATCACTTCCCCCTCTGGGCAACCACAACCCTCCTGTAATCCAGCTGGCATTCTGGCCTAGGCAACATGCAGGAGACAGTTAAGGTCACCCATTCCATAACTGGTGCCACAAAATGCAGAACTCAGCATCCAAAGAAGGAATGAACACTAAGATTATATCTGAAAAAAGGACTAGTGAGCAATATGTTCTCTGAAAATAAAAACTAACCATGCATTTAAAGAGGCAGCTCCAGGCCTGAATTACGAATTGACATGACAAGCTTTGTGACACTCAAACCCCCAAACATATGCCTAATGCTCCAAGCAGGGAATTCCTATTTTAAGTGATGGAATCCACTTTCTATTTTGTGCTCCCCTGGATCAAGAACAGTCCTTCATGAAACATAATTCTTGTGTGTAGGTAAGTGCAGATTTAATGAATTATTAAAATTATTGTGTTTTTTCTCAAAATCAAAATTCAGGTGGGAAATGTCTGCAAATTTAGTATGTGTTAAAGGGTTCCTAATCCTTAGTCTTACGCTTATATGGTTTATAGCAATAACACTTAACCCTTGACAATTGGAGAGCCACTTTTTCTGTTAGCATAGCTGCAAAGAAAGCATCGTAATGATGTCTAAATAGAAAGACATGTTGAACTCATGTTCATGCAGTTTCCAAGTCAAGAGATTAAAACAGACTCTTACAGACTTTGTGAGGTGATTGCTTCTTATATTTGATATTTCATGTTCACCTATATAAAATAAGTAATCAGTAGCAATAAGGGATTTAACACTATCTACACTAATAAAAGAGAAACATGGTAATTAGCGTACGACCGCTACCCTTCCCATTGGCTAATCAGCATATCCTTATGCAAATTAACTGTCAGCCAAGATGGCGGCCAGCAGCCATGCACTGAAGCGAACAGGGAGGCTTGCTTGCTCCAGTGACTGCGGACTCCAACGTTCCCCGCCTGACTTGCCAGCCTCTCAGCTGCAACTCTAAGCAACTATGTTGCAAATATAGAAGCTAAACAAAACCCCAGAAACCGGCTTTAAGTCAGCCGGGCTTCAGCCAGCCTGACCGCAACATTGTATCAAATACAGAAGGTAAAGGCCAGAAACTGGCTTTCAGCAGCCGAGGCCTCAGAGTTAAAGCTGGCCCAGCATAGAAAAAAAAAGAGAAAAAAAGGAGCAGTTGGGAGCTTCAGTCACCTGCCAGCCTGAAAACGGCCCTCAGCCCCTCAGCCAGACTGGCCAGGCACCCAGTGGGGACCCCCACCCTGATCCAGGACACCCTTCAGGGCAAACCAGCCGGCTCCCACCCATGCACCAGGCCTCTATTCTATATAGTAAAAGGGTAATATGGCTTCTCAGCACCGGGATCAGCATGACAGGGGGCAGC
>NW_005871059.1:1605453-1623178 GCF_000147115.1 Myotis lucifugus | reverse complement strand
CAACCCCCTGATCGGCCCTGCTCTGTGCGTGACACGGGGGGAGCTCCCCAACCCCCTGATCGACCCTGCTGTGTGTGTGACAGGGTACGGAGCCCCAACCCCCCTGATTGGCCCTGCTCTGTGAGTGACAGGGGGCAGTTCCCAACCCCCTGATTGGCCCTGCTCTGTGCATGACAGGGGGTGTCGCCGCAACCTCCCCATCGACCCTGCCTTGAGTGTGACAGGGGGCGGTGCCCCAACCCCCCAATCGGCCCTACCCTGAGTGTGACTGAGGGTGGCATCGCAACCTCCCGATCCGCCCTGCTCTGTGCATGACGGAGCAGCGCCCCAACTCCACAATCGGCCCTGCTCTGAGCCCGACCAGGGGCTGCACCTAGGGATTGGGCGTGCCCTCTGCCACCCGGGAGCAGGCCTAAGCCAGCAGGTCGTTATCTCCCGAGGGGTCCCAGACTGCAAGAGGGCACAGGCCGGGCTGGGGGACCCCCCTCCCCCGCCCCCTGAGTGCACAAATTTTTGTGCACCGGGCCTCTAGTTTTAAATAACAGAATAACAGGTTGCTCTCTCTCCCATTCCAGATGTATCATATTGTCAACACAGATCTCTCCATAAAAAGATTATACAGTGATGGTTCTAAGCTACTGGCATGTCCTGCTCAATTTAAGCCCCAGCAATAGGATGGAAATAATTTCTTCTTAATTCTCCTTCTAATCACCTAGCCCAGGAGAAAGAGGGTTATAGGATTAAAGCAATTGCTGTCATATCATGTTTATATATCTACATGTAAATTAGATTCAGAACATAGATCTGTCATATGCTCTGGGCTGTAATAATAATAAAAAAAAATCTTCCCAGTGGTCAGATAAGTGGACATCACAAAAAATTGGTTACAGAGAATATATATGAAAACAAGTCATTGTGACAGAACTTGATGGAAGAATAAGATGATAGAAAAGCCATAAAAATGTCATATTTGGGATATAGTTGAAAATAAGTTGAATATTAAACTGTAATAAATTTTCAGAAAGTGAAAGAATAAGAAAGATTTGTTTAATTCATTTAGTTGATAAATATTTACTGTTCCTCTGTTACATGTGGGCAGTGTTTCATATCTAGGGAAATCAGCATTAAACCATACAGAAAACTCCACCTTCATGCAGCTCATACTCTTTTGGAAGAACACAGATAATGAATAATAATAGAGCATGAAATTCTTCTTCTGGCCATAATGAAGTAACAGGAAATCAATATAATTTCTTATCTGACACAATCACAAAATATAAAAATATATGAAACAACAGCTTTCAAGATACTGAACATCCTATATAATAAAAGGCTAATGTGCAAATTGTCCCCTTGGCCGGGAGTTAGACCAGGAGTTCGACCAGGATGTGGGGTCAACTGGCCAACCACCCATAATCCCTCCCCCTGGCTGGCCCAATCGGCCCCATCAGGGAAGGCCAGCCGGACTCCACCGGTGTGCGAATTCATGCACCAGGCCTCTAGTACAAGTGAATCTAAAAATCAAGTGAATAAAAAATCTGATGAACAGAGTAAACTGGTGAATATAATAGAACCAGGGGCATGGAAAGAGAGAGGACTGACAATTCTTGGGGGGAAAGGGATGTGGGGGTGCAGGAAGAGACTGGACAAAAATCGTACACCTATGGATGAGTACAGTGGGAGGGGTAAGGGCAGAGGGTGGGGTGGGAAGTGGGTGGAGGAGAGTTATGGGGGGAAAAAAGAGGAACAACTGTAATAATCTGAACAATAGGGATTTAATTTTTTTTAAAAAAATGGACCCCTGGAACAATGCTGGTGGAAATGTAAAATAGCGGGGCCATGTTGGAAAACGTTTTTGGCAGTTCCTCAACATGCTAAGCATAGAGTTACAAGATGACCCAAAAGTTCCACTTCTAGGTACATACCCAAAAGAAATGGAAACATATTCACACAAAAAAACTTGTACACAATGTTCATAGCGGCATTATTCATAAGAGCCTCAAAACGGAAACAACTCAAATACTCATCAACTGATGAATGGGTAAACAAAATGTGGTATACCCATGCACTAGAATATAGCATACATAAAACTTTAAAATGTTATGCTAAGTGCAAGAAGCCAGTCACAAAAGACCAGATATTATGACTGCATTTATGTGAAATGTCCCCCCCCACCCCATAGGCATATCCCTGGAGGCATATCCATACAGAAAGCAGATTAGTGACTGCCTGGGGCTAGGGCGGGAGGACAGGGAGGGGGCACTGGGAAAGGGAGGAGACTGTTAATGGTTATGGGCTTAAAGTCCTAAAATTGGCTCCTCTCTGAGGGGGCTTAGCTAGGCCCTGGGGGTGGGGCTGGACTATAGGGCGGGATGAGCCAGTTTAAAGCCCAGCTGAGAAGCAGCAGCCCACACTGTGGTGGCTGTTTCACGTGGAGGCATGGAGGAGTGCGCTTCCCTCTGCCGCGTGGGCTCTTCTCGGGGACGTCGGCGTCACCAGAAGCGCCAGCGCCCAGCTGAGAAGGCAGCGGCTAAGGGCAAGCCGGCCCTGGCCCCGGCAGAACAGCAAGTCAAGACGGACTCGGCTGCGGGGTGCTGTGCCGAGAGTGGAGGAATCCCGAGCCCCATGCCGCCCCCACTGGCCCCACACTGCTCGCTGCAGGACCTGCCTGTGGAGATGCTGGTGGAGATCTTCGCCTTGCTCCCCGGCACCGACCTGCCCAGCCTGGCCCAGGCCTGCACCAAATTCCACCACATCCTGCACATCGACAGCATCTGGAGACGGCGCTGCCGGGAGGAGTTTGGCTTCTGTGAAAACTTGCAGAACCTGGAGAAGATAGGTATGTCTTATCAAGAAGTCTATGTGAAGCTGTTCCACCCATACAGACACATTTTGGGATTGTGGCAGCTAGATAACGACTATAGAACACTAGTGAATGTCGTGGTGGATGGCTTAGGCATTACTGGTTGGATGTACAGGCCTTCCCTTAACACCCATGTGGATGGCCCAATGCAATTCAATCCCTCATTCAGAATTTGCCTGACGGAGAGGAAATCAGCCGCGGTGGAGTGCATGGAAGGCCGCCACAGCAGGCCCCACAACTGCGACATGCAGATTCGGAAGGACAGGTTCACCACCCAGTGCAAGAAGACAGACCACCGAACGGATTCACCAACGCGGATTAGGGAAGCATGGGAGCAGGTGCTGGTGCAGAAGGGCAGACGTCAGTACGACTGCCTGACCTACCGCCGCCTCTACCTCCCGCCGAGCTACCCAGACGACCTCATCAGGCCAGGCCTCTTCCAATACAACTACGATCCCTTCGGCCTAAAGATTGCCATGCTCAGCTTCCATGGGAAGTATGCCAGGGTCACGAAGATCACGGGAGACTCCAACAAGTTAGAGATCCACCTCATGCACCGCATCCAGCTACGAGATGGCGAGATCTTCCGCAACTTCAACGAGCTCGCCCTCGTGGTCCAGGAGATTGACGAGCAGGTGATCCGGGAGCAGCAGCAGCAGCAAGGAGACGGGACTGAGGAAAGCGAGGGCCATGGCTGGCAGAGCCCTGCCCAGCCCAGCATGGAGGAGTCCGGGGCTGCAGCTTCGGAGGAGCAGCCTGTCCCGTTTGTTCCGCTTGTGGGCATGCGCTCAAGAGACCAGCACTACCCCCGAACCTGCAGGATGTGTTTCTATGGCGTGGACACTGTTACTGTTACCTTATGTGACTTCACCTTCACCAGGCGCTTACCTGGAGTCTTCATCCTGTTTGATGAGAACCACTTCGGGTTCATCTGGCTGGAGCTGAAATACTTCATCCTGTTCGGCAGAGTCCAGAACACCTTCCGGAATGTGGAGGCACCATCCCCGCAGGCCTTCCTGGAGATGCTCAAGAACATTCAGTCCATGCCCTAACCGGTTTGGCTCAGTGGATAGAGCATCGGCCTGCAGACTCAAGGGTCCCGGGTTTGATTCCGGTCAAGGGCATGTACCTTGGTTGCAGGCACATTCCCAATGGGGAGTGTGCAGGAGGCAGCTGACCGATGTTTCTCTCTCATCGATGTTTCTAACTCTCTGTCCCTCTCCCTTCCTCTCTGTAAAAAAATCAATAAAATATATATTTTTTAAAAAAATTAGAACATTCAGTCCGGACACCCTGGGAGGGGCAGCTTGCATGCACTTTGAAGATTTAACCTTCTGACCAGGTTACCCACCTTTGTTTGTTTTTTTTAGTCCTCACCCAATGGATATTTTCCCATTGATGTTTAGAGAGAGTTGGGGAGAGAAGAAAGACAGAAATATCAATGTGATAGAAACACATCAGTTGGTTGCCTCCTGTCCAAGCCCAGACCAGGGCCAGGCTGGGTAGGAGCCAGCAACTGAGGTAGAAATAAACCTTAGACCAGTGGTCTCAACCTTCCTAATGCTGCAACCGTTAAATACAGTTCCTCATGTTGTGGTGACCCCCAATTTCATTGTTACCAATTGAACATAATTAAAGCATAGTGATTAATCACACACACACACACACACACAAAGAAACAATTACCCAGGTCAAAGCAATTCTGCCAAAGGAGTTCTCTCTTACTAAACTTTTTTGTCCTCTAAAGTCTTCAATTGATTGGGTGAAGCCCACCAATATTAGGGAGAGAAATCTGCTTTACTCAGAATACTGATTGAAATGTTAATCTCATCCAGAGACACCCCACAGACACAGCCAGAATAATGTTTGGTGAAATGTCTGGGCATCCCGAGGCGCAGTCAAGTTGACACATGATATTAACCCTCACAAAGTTTTTTTTAAGTACGATCCTTTCACAGGGGTCGCCTTAGACCATCCTGCATATCAGATATTTACATTACGATTCATAACAGTAGCAACATTGCAGTCATGAAGTAGCAACAAAAATAATTTTATGGTTGGGTCACAACATGAGAAACTGTATTTAAAGGGCCAGAAGGTTGAGAACCACTGATCTATCACAATGCATATATCCAAACTACAAAGAAAAGGGAGTAAAGCATAGTATGGTACAGTGTAGTACTATACTATTTGTCATAGTATAGGTTTAATGTTAATATTCAATTTCTCTTTCCTCAGTATGAAAATGATGATATACTTTGCTAGGAATGCCTGAGGGATATATCTTTTCCCTAGTCTTACCTAAATTCTCATTGTTTATCATACTTCTATGCTGTACAGTGCTTTTGTCTCTTTTCCTGTTGATTTCTGCTTCCTTGCCTCAAAATATCTATGTCTACTGCTAAAAATTCTCAACAGATCTGTCTGCAGTTATTTTGTGTTTAGACTTTGAGCCTTCATCAATTATCTCACAAGCCCTACTCCTCATTTGCATTTTGCACAAAATCATTGCAACTCTAGAACTCAAGGGAAACTTGTTGCTATTGAGTTCAGAAAAAATGCCTGGAGCAACCTTCATTTGCCAGTAACTGCTGCTCCCCTTGTACAATGGCTAAGCAAATGGGTTTGGAATCAAACAGTTCAGGCTTCAGACCTGGGCTCTGTGGCTTACAATTTGCATCCCTTTGGGATATAATACTTATCACTCTGAGCATAGTTTTCTCACCTTAAAAACAAAGCAGTTAAGATCTTACAAGTTTGTGGTGACAGCAAATTAGATGATATTAAACATTTAATACAGTGGTTGATACAGAAGAGATCCCCAAGCATTGTCAAATATTGTTATTTTGATGGTTTTTGTTACTTGTCTTTGTTGCACCAGCTCTGGAAGAGTGTTTATATAGGCCACTTTAACTTTGGCAAGAAGTGAATGGTTTCTAGCCAGGGGACTCACTAAATAAGCCCACAGAATGCTGGACTCTGAGTCACCCTGGCATGAGTAGGAGATAGTAAGCAGCTTCTTGGCCTGTGAGACTGGCCAAAAGTTTACTCTTTAACAATTGTACATGCTAAGAAGACGACAAGAGAAATAACATTAATTAGAACCAGATATGTGCCTGCCATACTGTTAACAACTTTACAATTTAACTTAATCCATCTGAACCTCAGTTTCTTTACTCTGAAATTAGAATAAGAATAACACAAATAATGTTGCTATAACAATTAAATTATATAATGGATTAAAAAATACTCACAGTGTTTGCATAAATTATTATTATAACTCATGAGATGTCATTACTATAGAATTATTTTATTTAAAAATATATGTGCATATAAAGTTTGCTGCATGATATTTATCATAAGAATTTCTTACTACACTTGGGAAAACTACAAAGAAATGAAAGTTCATGTCATGTTTGAGTAAACTTGAGGAACCGGTCAGAAGAGTAGGTAAGCTATATAAAGTCATGGTTCCCCTAAGCAGTGGTCGGCAAACTGCGGCTCGCGAGCCGCATGCGGCTCTTTGGCCCCTTGAGTATGGCTCTTCCTAAGCCTTAGGAGTACCCTAATTAAGTTAATAACAATGTTCCTACCTATATAGTTTAAGTTTAAAAAATTTGGCTCTCGAAAGAAATTTCAGTGGTTGTACTGTTGATATTTGGCTCTGTTGACTAATGAGTTTGCCGACCACTGCGGCCTAAGGCATAGAGCTTTGACTCAAACCCAAGTCTGTCTGTGCTCTTTTCAATACACTGCTTCCTCCCATACATCCATAATTTTTAAGTGGTTATTGTATTAGTCAATGGAGATCACCATTTCAAAAACTTTCAGTCTCAGGACTCTTTTAAACTCTTAAAAATTACTGAGCATCTAGTAATAAAAGAAACCAGGTATCTTTGTAGAAATGGCTAATTCTAGGACTGGGGAAAGAAATATACAAGATAAGCCTGGAGTATCTTGTAATGCTAGAATGTAGGGGAATAATAAACAAACAAAAGCAAACAAATAAATCCACATTGTTAAAAGTACATCACATGTACATAGGAACCAACTGAAAGATTGCTCAGTGACCAAAGGTGGAAAAATTTGAGCAACAAAAAAATAAAATAGGAAGAAATTAAACTCTGCATATAAAATAAGTATTCATGAGTCATACTATTGTAAACAAACAAATTAGGGAGAGACAAATCTGCCATGCATAATTATAAATAATTTATATATTGACTTTCTTCCAAAAAGTACAGTATGGAAAAGCAGGAGAGGAGGAATAACTTTACATTGGAGAAAATCTGACAAATACTTCCTAAGCCTGGTAATCAAGATCAACAACAAAGGTGATAAATCATATTGATAGTAACCTTGATAAGATGTGATGATGGTACTTTATCACTGTGTTGTTCATTCCCCAAACATATAACCCAAGTCTAATCATGAGGAAAATACTAGAAAAATTCCAATAGAAGACCATCCTATAAAATATGCTACCAGTATTCTTCAAAACTCTCATGGACACCAAAACCCAGGAAAGTCTGAGAAATTGCCACAGTTAAAAGAAGCCTAATGAGACATGAAAAATTAATGTGATGTGGTAACCTAGATGGAATCCTAAAACAAACAAAAAAGCAGCTCATTATGAAAAAACTAAGAAAATCAGAATAACTTATGGACTGTACTTTATAATGCATCAATATTGGTTCATTAATCATGACAAAAGTACCATACTAATGTAAGATGCTACTAATAAAGGGAACTGGTGTAGAGTACATGGGAACTCTCTGTACTATATTCTCAGTGTTTCTATAAATCAAAAACTGTTCTAAAAGATGAAGCATATTTAAAAATATCCAAACAAATATAAAAGATATTTCTAAGAATGAGTTATTGGCACAAACCCCTTTGCTATATTATTTATGTACTTGTAAATATATTTTTAAAATTTTTCTAACTAATATATTTTTAAAGAATGTTTTTATCAGACAATCCCCAAAGGAATTTAATTGGTTGAAAGAAAACAGAACTCTTAAATTCATAAATACTAGCAATAAGAATTATTGGAAATTTCTGAAAGTTATTCTTAAAATTAAAAAATCAGTAAAATTTTATAATATGAAGAAGTATTGAGCACCTTTTGAGTTTTTCTGTATGTGAGTTATATCTACCAGAAATTACCTTGTTATAAATTAAAACCAAAAGCTTTAAGACACAGGAAAACAAGCACAACTTTCATTAGTCATCAGAACTATGGTGTCATTATACGTTATTTAGTCTCTGGAAAACACTCAGCACTCAGGAAAGAATAAAGTGAAAAAAGATAATGAACCTAAAAACCCTGGGATGAAGTATTTTTTATATTACAGATTTTTTAATTTGTTTGCTAATATTTTATTGCTGCAATGATCATCTTTATACATAAATCCACACATGTGGATGTTTTTAGTTTTGATTAATAATTTCTCACCCGTGAGCTGAATGGTGTGACTTTTGAATATCAATAGATTGCTATCCCAAAAGATTGTACCTATTAATTCTTCCCTCAGTCTATGAAAGTGTTTTCCCAAAATCTTAACACTGAATGTCATTAATACTTTTGATTAATAATTCTATTCAGGAAAATAATATTAGAAATCTCTAGATTTGATATAGATTATATTAATAAATATTTATAGGACAGTGTATAAACATCCCACACAACTATGAAATAAAAATCAAATTTACAAATTAAATGTAAACCAACAAAAAACCCAAGAGAATTAAAACTTTAATTTACTGTGAGAGTTGATATTGATGTGCTAAAACAGATAGCAGAAACTGGAATTAATATTAGAGAAATGTAGCCTCAGCTCTGTTTCTACAGTTAAACTGTTTCATTGTTTTCACTTCAATTATACTAATGTAGAGAATGAATGCCTGTTCACAGTAGCATGCTTTATAAACTGGCATTCATAACATCAAGATTTTGTTGTTGATACATGATAATTAGGCTCCATACTTAACTAAAATTCTATTAGTAAGCCATCCACAAAGGTAAGTTTTATTGTAGTGTCACTTTATAACTCTTTAAAACTCTCATGTAAAGGTAAGGTTGTTGTATGGCTCCACTGAAATCTGCATTAAGTATTACTAATCTGTGCTTTATTAGTTATGTGCCTTTATTTTCTTATTTATTCAGTTGCTTATTTTTTTATCCTTTTTCTCATTTCTACAATTGAATGTAAACTCCATGTCTATTTCTATATCCCTTCACCTCACCCCATTCCTGGCCAAATAAATTAATATGCAATGTAATTATTGCTGGAATTAGGTGCAGAAATGACTTCCATTGCTTGTTTACTACCACACTTAGAGGTAATGTATTGTGTAAGTGATATGTACACAAATAAGGTCCATTTAATGCATTTTTTTCAAAATATGGTTATACTACCAACATGTTCAGTGCCTATAACAAATATCACTTGGCCAATTCAATGGACAATTCAATCTTAGACAAATATAAATAGGAAAACTGAAATTGCTTAGCAGTTATCCATTGTAATGTGGTTATTTTAATGACTGAGAATTCAGTTTTATTAAGTGTATTTTTAGATAAATAGTGAAATGAAAGCAAAAAATACTAAATCTCAAAGACAGTATATTGAATAATTTATTGACATTGATTTAGCCCCTTTGGGAAATGCTAGTGTACAATGTATATCATTTTGTCATTTGGCCTTTGTTGGAGAACATGTTTTCCTCTAGAAAACTTATGTACTCCATATTGAGAAGCAGCTGCATTAAAGACTGGGGAGAAGGGTTCTGGGGTCAAGTTAACCTAAGAAATTATGGTGGAACAATTCAGGTGGATATGAGTCAATGGTCACAATCACAAAGTTTATAGCTACACAAAAAAATGGTTAAGGTCAACTCAACCTCTATCTACTGCTGAGAATCTAAATCCTAAAAGAAGATTTTTGATTTAGGGACTGAAAGTAGGTGACTTCTGGAGAATATCTTATTTTTCTTTCCATATCTGTGGAAATTAAGTTTCTTCACCTGTAAAAGATAGTTAGGCTTGATAAACCCTCAGGGCCCATCCTAATTGTACAGACTTTATACATAACTGTGAGTGTATTTACAAACTCTGAGAACTGCCAGTTGCCAGTCATAAATTATTTTGCTACATGTATCATATTAGTGTGATAAAACTCTTAAAGTTATGCACAAGAACATAAAAAATATTTATTATGCATTCATTTTACTTGAATGCTTAGAGAGTACATTTCTTACATTTTATAAGTTAACCTTAAGCAAAACTGTAATTGGTTTCTTCAAGAATTCTAAGTACATTTGTATAATATCATTCCTTACAAATATTAATTCTTATCTTGTGGAAGACAGTTTACTTTATATTACTTTTATACTTGAACAATGTAAATAAATCTAACTCATTCATTTTAATGAAATTGCTTTCTATTTTTTATATACATATGTATATATTTAAAAAGTGAACATCTTTTTAAAAATATTCCAATTTATAGCACTTCAATTAAATATACACTTTAGTTATCATTGTAAGCAAACTAAACTATTAGCTATCAATGACTATTTATTAGTTAGACAATATGCATTTTAAACCATTGCTTGACTACCAATGCAGAAAAATTCAACTCTGATTCTGCCTTTTGTTCTTCAAATGGCTATAGGAACACACTTTTCATGTCAACAATTCGAATATCTGGTCTGAAAGGAACATTTGCATTTCTTAAGTTATAAAGAAAAGTCTTCAAGTATGCTGAAATGTTAACAATTTCTAGGACTTTTTTATTAGATCCTTTTTCTCATTTCTACAATAGAATGTAAATTCCATGTCTATTGCTATATCCCCTCAGATTAATAAGATAACATAAGTTACACTAAATTAAAGACCATGACTGGCATGCTTCTCACTATTTTCCCAATGTGTATAAATTGTAGGTTCTCAATCTTTTTTTAAAAGAATAAATTGAAGAATAAATGAATGAATGGCAATAACAAGAAGAAGAAAGAGGAACTACATGGCTTTCAGGAATCATCTCTGAAATGCAGGGACACATTTTTAATGAATCACAAACACAAAATAGTACTCTGTGACTAGCCAAGGTTAAACAGGTCATGAGTCGTAGTAAAGAACTCACAGATACCAGGCCTGGCTCCATCAGAAATTTCTCAGGAACTGCTACAGATGTGGATTAGCTGTGGTGGCCCATCTGCAGACAGAGCCACTGAGCTTCCAAGACAGTGTAGAGCTGATGGTATTCACTGATTCAGGAGGAGAGAGTACAGATGGGAGAGGGAAGGAGAATAAACATAAAGACAATTTTGCTTTTGTTAAGAGAGATTTCACTCCTTGTTTCCAGTTAAAATGCCTTTATAAAGGAATTTTAGAAGGCATGAAAAAGGGATTGTATTATCCTGTTTAATCATTTCTCACTGTGTAATAAGATCTACTTTTCTCCCTTCCCTGGAAGATGATCCATTTGAAAAATATCAACATGCTCCCTTGACCTCCAACTTTTACTTGTCTTTGGCCAATTGGGAGCCCAAGAAGATCCAAGGGAGAGAGAAGAGTAAGGTCAGGTATTTTTTCCCATGGCCCCCTCCCTGCAAGGTCTCCTAAGCTGTCAGCATCCCTTGACCAATGATCCCTGCTCTTTTCAAGGTGCTCTCTACCTGATGCTCCCTTTCCAGGTTTAGGTCATCCCTTCTGTTCCTAATGCTGGACTATGATTCTCCCTCATTTAAGTCCATAGATGGAAACATTGTAAAAACTTTCTGCAAATTAACCTATTTCAAGAGGGCCTTTTTTTCCTTATTAATATCCAATTGATGAAACAGCACATTTCTTTTTCCTGATTTCAGCCAACTTGTGTTCCTACCTGCACAGTTCATCTCTTCTCCATTTTCTCCATCCTAATTTCTAAGAGAAACAAAAACAGTCCTTGTTGCCTACATCCAATGGAAGTCTCAGAATAGGAGCTGCCACTTAGTCACAGAGCTCCTGGTTACATTGAGAGCATAGGTTTGAACACTTTTTTTTGGCTGGGAAATGAAAACAACTGCCGAGAAAGCTCACTTTCTTTTCAAAAGTACGTATTTTAGTTTTTTAAATTAAGCCAAAGTCTGTGTTTTTGTAGCTTCAGTGTATTAGCTTTAGACTTGGCACTTTGGGACATTCACATCATAACCCCTTCATTACAGGAAGTAAGTTAACATCTGTTGAGGCCCTACTACTTGCCATATGATGCACAGGGTGCTTACTCTCCACTTACCCCTGAGCCCAGGGATATTGTTGGGGAAACACTGGCTAGGTCACATTCCCTGTGTGCGCCCCGGAAGTGGTGTCAAAGCAGAGAGTCACATAGATCAGTTTCTCTGCCTGCACATCATACTCTCCTTCCTGAAGCCTTTCAGTTTCTCTTCAAATATATGAAAGAATGATCTTGCCTCCCACCTACTGTTTTCTTCTTTATGTTAAAAGAATACAGTTGCTTAACCACTCCTGTGTAACATTGATCTTAATCACTTTCCCATTTGGCCACTATATGTACTGTGGACACTTACAAAAATATAAACTCTTCTTGTTTTGTGTTCATAAGTGGATGCAGTTCACCTAGGATCACCACCCTTTTGTCTTACATGATACCATTTGAGCACGATGTCTAAGAGCACCTGTTCCTTGAAACCCACATCACACTTTTAACTCATGCTAATGAAACCTCCAATTCTCTCCTAGATCTACCACAATCCGTAATTTTTCAGTTGGAGTTTGAACCTGAAACTTCAAACAATGTGTTGTTTTTCCTGTAAGTATTCAATGTAACTGTCAACTTAACCTTCTAGCCTCCTGAAATCTCTCTACATTCTGAGTACTGTTAATGTCACAAAGCCAAAAACAGTCTTCTTGTCATCTCAATGCATCTCCAAATTCAAATAAACACCAAGAGTCTTAAAGAAAAAAAAGAAAAAACATTACATAGAAATACTTCTCTAAAATCTTTACTAATAACATCTCCCTTCCCCAAAATATTACACTATGATAAGTACTGCAAATCATACCATCTATACCTTAGAAATTCACTTCTGACCCACACACCTCTATGATTTACTTCATGCTCCCTGCTCTCTCCACAAAGTTCTTTACCCACAGACACTCCTTCAAAACCCATCACTGCTTTGTGACCGTGGCTTCATCCCACTCTGATTTTCTCATGTGGCAGTTCCCTGGAATTCTGAGGAATAAATCCACTTTCTTTTCTTTTTATCCAGCATCATCCTAAATAATGCAATGCTCTTGTCTAGCTTCTTCTCATGTACAAATTTGATGAGCATGTTTTTTTATATCTTAATCCAAGTCACAGCTAAAAATCTTTGCTTAGTTATTTACACCCTTTGTCACACAAAAAAAGCTTAAGAGAGTTCAACCTCACAATAATATCTATCAATTGGTAATAAGCATATAAATCCATGGCAATACAAAGAAAAGGAAGCGATTAGAGCTTATGTAATTACAGTCTGTGAATGTTACACTAAGCATTCTGGCAGCAAAAGCAAACAAGAGAAAGATTCTAAATACTATAATTTCTAATATCTGACAAAGGAAAACATAGCAATTTTTTAGGAGAAATAAACATTTTCTTCACACAGCGAGACCTAATAAAAGTCTTCTTTGTAACAGCCACGTGGATCTTAAGCTCCTTTAAAAATGGAGACTATTTTAGTGTCCTTCTCTCTAGCCATCTTTTCCTGGCTTCTACTTTGTTGGAAGAAGAGAGCATTCCTGTGGGGACATGTGTTGTTTGACATGAGTGTGCATGACTTTTTCCCATGAGTGCTATAAACAAAGGAAGAAGTGGTTATTGTTTATGGACATGGTAGCTGTGAAAGAAGTAAACATGTTGACTAGATCTGTCTGTGAGATATTTCAGAATGATCAACCGGGTAGGGGAAACATCAATTAGTTCCAGAGATGGAATAAAAGGTGAAGAGTAGAGGAGAGAAGGTACAAAGATGGAGTGAGCACAGAAGGAAAATGAATACTGTCAAGTTGGGGAAATAGTAGAACTTATACAGAGCAGAAGCAAGTTAAATCATAATGCCTTAAATGGTTATGCATGGTCAGCATCCATACACTTGTTGGTAGCTCCTGTTTAAAGAGTTAATTTGACCTAGTTACCATGGTGTTCAACTTTGTCTGTCTTCCCACACCAAGTTGAAATCCTTTTCGTTCTGAAAGGTATGATGTTGGGTGAAAAAAACACATCCTTGTGGGGGTACTCATTGGATTTTAATGAGCATCTGGGCAGACCCTGGGAGAGAGCTGTGTTCTCACAGTGCAAGGGCAGGCTCAAGGCTTTCAGCTGTTGGCACTGCTCACAGTAGATAGTGTTCCCAGGAGAAAGAGTGTCAGTAAACCTCCATTTGTGTGTGTGTGTGGCTGAGGAGAATTGGCTGCAAAAGAGAAGTTCAATTCTCTTGTTTCTGAAAGCAATAAAGAGGATTCCAAATGACTTCCTCTAATGTGTTTGGTAAGTTGCCCTCAAAGACTATTGTTTGAGCACCTTAAAATATAGACTTCAAAAGTCCCCCTTGTGTCTATGATTTTAAGTAATCTGTGTAATATCTGTAAAGTTGGGTTTGTTAACCAATTTTACCACTGCCCTTATTTGAGATTAATATGGTACCTGAGAAATCCTGGAAGAAGAGGATAAAGAATGGGGAGTTCATGTAAGTTACCCAATGTAACAGCTACCCAGAAAAAATCATTTGACTACACCATGCAGCAATTGAGGTGCTGATAGTGTTCATGGTGCCTCCTCAGGAAGAGAGAATCAAATATAGCTAGAGGTAACTACAGGTATGGAGTAGCTCATTATGTAACTTAATATATTCTATTCCATTCACCTAGAATACCTTTACCTTATCACCCTAGTCCCTGGGGTTTTTTTTTTAACTCTTAACCGTCTCTCAAAATCCAGCTTATATTGTATTTCTTCTATAAAGCTTTACCTAGGCATCTTTGGCAAAACATATTTGTTTCATTCTTATATTTAGTTCATGCATTCCCAAACACATTTTTTTATCATACCTTAATTGAATGCCTTACATCTTCTACTCTTCCACTTAGAGATCTTCCTCCCTATCAGATTATGAAATCTTTCAGAGCAAGGACTGCTTCACTTTTTATCTCCATTCCTAGTATAGTGCCTAATATTGCTGAACGATGAATGAATGAGTGAACGAATGCGTGAGTGACAAGGCAGGACAAAGGGTAAGGCAAAAAGAGCTGAGCTGAAGAAATTAAACAAAAGAGGAAAAAGGAAGAAACAGCATAGGCTCACAGTATGTTAGTCTAGAGCAGTGGTTCTCAACCTTGGCTGCATATTAGAATCACCTGGAAATCTTTTTAAAATCCTGATTTCTGGGCCTCATCTTCTGGAAATTCTGTTTCTTTGTTATGGGGTGGGGCCACAACATTAGTAACAAAGAAACAGAATTTCCGGAGGATGAGGCTCAGAAATCAGGATTTTAAAAAGATTCCCAGGTGATTCTAATGTGCAGCTAAGGTTGAGAACCACTGGTCTAGAGAATCAGACCAAGCTAAGAAAAGACAGAAAGAGGAAGAACAAGTAATATAATGATATATATTAAAGGAGAGTCAATCTATATAATACACAAACAAACAAAAACCGGGAGAACAGAAAAATTTTCTGAATTCTCACAAATAGAGAGGCACTGGGCTAGGGCCAGGCAGAGTCTGAAATGTCAGAAGACCTTAGCTATTTATAGGGAGCCAACTGGAGATCCATAGATAGATTGCTAGACTCAGATCCTAAACTATAATTTTCCAGGACCTAGATTAATGCAGAGCCTTGCAGAGAAATTGTAGTTGTGGTAGTTAGAGCAGTTAAACCTGACATTTAAAGAAAAATTGAGACCTATAATAGAAAAGCAGTTGCTTCCAAGGACTCAAGATGAGATGTGCATTAAATCTTAATCCAGTGCCTACACTGCTTTAAGTTAAGGATGGAGCTGCTTAGTGTTGCTTAGTTCAGAGGTATTGGTCTGCCACAGCGAAGTTCGCCCAGCTCTGAAAGTCATGCTCTGTATGTGTGGTCCATTGCCCAAGCCCTGCTTCATGTGGGGTCTTCTCTACATTCTTGGGGCAAATAGTATCTCATTTTATGTTGAATTTTCTTACTGCAATTTCCTCAGGGAAAATGATTACCGGTGAGTTTCTGGAATCAACCCTGTCTTGAAACTGATAGCTGTTTCTCAAAAATTGATTTGTTCAACATTATGCTAGTTTTGTCATTGGTCTAATTTGACCATGAAAGTTAGCATTCAATGTTGAGAGTTCAGCCCTTTGAGACCTCTTTTCCTCATTACTTAGTCTTTGTCCCTATTATTCCATACTTCAATAGAGAGAGGGGTGATCCTAAACTTTTTTGCCTATATTATTATCCTCATTTTTTTCCCGAGCTCTCCATCCTACTGTTAATTCTGTGGGGTCCTATATTTCCCCCCTCAGAGACTTTATTCCCATAATCTTCATCCTTTTTTAATATCGAGTGCTAGCCCTCAAGGCTGCCACGTAGCTTATTTTACTTTGTTGTTTTCTGGTGTGAAAATTGTTTCATACGTTATTATGTTTATTAGTTGGCACCATTTTTTGTTAATGTGCATCCTCAAAAGATTTCTGAAGAATATTGGCATATTAATGTTCTTAATTTACCAGTAATAATGCCTATACTTTGCTATCACACTTAAATAGTATTCTGGCTATGTTTAGGATTCTAAATGCAAAATGATTTGTCTTCAGTCTCTGAAGGCATCATTCCATTATTTTCTACTACCCTATAGTGTAAATGATAACAATTAGACCAGTCTGATTGTTACTCCTTTGTGGCTTAAATTCTTTTTCCTCCCTACATTTTTAAAAGTATTTATTTGTATTCTTGATCTGAAATTTCATATTGATGTGTCTAGTTATGAATTATTTTCCTACTATTTTTCTCAATAGTACAGAAGCCCTTTAAACTTTTATCTCTTTTTACACTGATAAATGTCTTTGCATTGTTTCCTCTCTCAGTTTTCTTAATTCTCCGTATCTTTCACTCCTACTATTCACATATGTGATCCTGGGTTGAGATTTCATGTCTTTTGTATTTTTCTAAATTTTTGTACTACATTCTAATTGGCTTCCCAAATGGTACCTTGAATTTATTTATTTGTATTTGTTGAGCAAATATTTAAGTTACCAATAGCTCATCTTGTTCCCTATGAGATTTTTTAAATTATGCTTTGTTCTTTCTTGATTATAAGATCCTCTAAAGTTTCTCTGCTTCTACTAGTTGGTGTGTGTATGTTAGTTTGTTTTTTAGTTCTTTCCCATTGCTTGGCTTTTTTGTTTCTACTGGGAGCTATTTTTTTTTTCATGTAGATTAGCTGCTAAGTTAATTTTATTATTACAAATTACTATGTGATAGCACTGGATTTCATGTTGGGAATCAATTAATAAACAAAACAAATTTCACCTTCATGGAACTTACATTCTAGTAAGAAGAGACAAGAAAAAACAGACTAATTAGTAAACATATAGTATATCAAAGACAATCAATACTATGAAGCATGTGATAGTTGGGTAAAGGAAAAGTAAAAGGATTGACAGAGGCAAGAAAATGACCTTCTGAAAGATTGTATTCTAAGCTGAGGGAAGAGGATCTGGTAAGTTATAGCAAAGAGTTGGTTTTTATTCTGAGATGGAAGTCTATTGAAGAGTTGTGTAAAGAGAAAAGACAAGATTTATGTTTAAGAGATCAATCTGACTTTGTTACTAAGAATAAACTA
>NW_005871059.1:1601512-1605262 GCF_000147115.1 Myotis lucifugus | reverse complement strand
TGAGAAGTTCAGAAGTATGAGAGAAGAAGGGTAATTGAAGGATTCCATTTAGACATGTGAGTGGGTATATGTAGTAAATATTCAACTGAAGATAGAAAATTGAGAGAAGTATAAGGGAGGGAAGAAATCTGGTGTAGAGATAAACATTTTGAAAGGGCAGCATGTGGATGGTGTGCTAACAATAGTGGGGTCCTGCTTGGGACTACCATGGAAGTGAGTGTCGGTAGAGTAGAGAACACTGAGCCCTGGGCACTAGTGTGAATAGGTCAAAGAGAGATGGAAAAATAAACAATGAAGACCAAGCATGAACATCCAGAAAGATAGAGGACAGAAGGAGAATGGTGTCCAGGAAGGCAAGTGAAGGATGAGTTTCAAAAAGGAGGAAATGGTTAACTCTGCTCTTTTTTTAAAATTGTTTTTTTTTTTAATCCTCACCTGAGGATATCCTTCCATTGATTTCTAGAGAGAGTGGAAGGGAGGGAGGATGAGGGGAGAGTGATAGAGAGAAGCAGCAATGTGAGAGAAACACATTGATTGGTTGCCTCCCACAGGCACCCCTACTGGGGCTGGGTAAAGTGCCCTTTACCAGGAATCAAAGCTGAGACTCTTTGGTCTGCAGGTGGATGCTCTAACCACTGAACAAACTGGCCAGGGAGGTCAAATCTGCTCTAGATAAACCAAGTAAGTTGTTACTTGACCCTGCCTCCTGGCTAGTACTGATTGTTCTATTGTTCATCTGATCCAAACTGGGTCAATGAATAGTCCATCCTTTTGATTTTGTTTGTTTGTTATTTGTTTTAGATTGAGGAGAAAAAAGTCAGTGCAGATATTTGCACTGACTTAGGCCATAAGAGATAACATTCAGATGCTTATCCCATGTTTCCACCTTCGAACTAATGCTGGTCTGCAGTGAGAGAGGAGCATGGAGCCAAAGAGCAAAGAGAAATGGAGATGAGTGATAGAGAATATCCAGATGTTGCCTGCGATCCTCTTTAGACTTTTCCTTTTTAACCTTACCATGTTTTTAACCTTGGTTTCTGTGAGGTACCCAAGTTGGTTTATAATACATCAATTAAGCTTGGGCTGTATTTGTGTCATTGGAAATCAAGAGAGCCCTGACTGAAACAACAGTATTTTAGCTATCATTTGTCTCAACTTTAGAATTTATTAATACACTAGAAAACATTTAAATGGTTAAGTGAAGAAGTTAAGAACCTTGAAAATAGTGAAGGAAATATGTATGCATTTTACCTAAAATGTAGAACATGGGAATGTAAAACCAGATTTTCAGAGAGGTATCTCCCCATTCAAGGTGAAGTATAGATAAGTTATAGGTAAGTCAATTTAGGGGCTTCATAGTTGCCTTAATTCTAGGTTAATAAAAACATGATTTTTCAGCTTTCAATCTAATACAGGACATAATGTGTCCTTTAAATGAACAGAATTTTTCCAAGAAAAAAAAATAAGATCCATTCATTGAGTTCTAAGAAACCCATAAATAGTACATTTCAATGATGACCACTTGTTTTTAATATGATTCATTGCCTTTTTCAAAAAATTATTTGTAAGTTACCTACAAGAGCAGTGGAATGACATTCTTCAGTTGCTGTGGCAACAGCAAAATGAGTTAAAGCAACAGGAAATTTAAATGCTCAAGCTTCATCAGGAGCCAAGAGTGGAGGGGGAGGGGTGTTTCGTTTATATTCCGATGCACCTACCAGCTAAGTGATGATTTCTGCTAATGTTTTGGCTCCTTCAGACTACCTATTTAAGGATTTCATCAGTTACCATAAGAAAAAATCCTGAGGTTTGTTTACTATCTAGAAACAGATTAAATTCACCTCCTATCTATCATCTATCTATCTATCTATCTATCTATCTATCTATCTATCTATCATCTATCTATCTACCTATCTGCCTGTCTATATTTTCTATTTCTCTTCATCTTCATATGGAAAAGACCCAGTGTCTATATATTAATAACCCCTCTGTGTCTGAATTTTCTCAGTTGTAAACTAGGGATAATAATTATACCTATTCCATAGGATTGTTATAAATGTTAAGTTTGTTAATAGATATAAAGAATGGTGTCTGACATAGTAACTGCTATATAAGTATTAACTTTATCACTAACAAATCAGATCATAGTCATTCACATTGTCAACCTAAAGTACAGTTAGAAGAAGGACTGGCACCAACTAGCCTGATACTGAGAAGACATTGCTACCTACTATGAGCTTCTGAGGGTTACTGTACTCACCCAACAGATATGTATGGAATACAGGTCATATATACAGTACTGTGCTGAGAAGTAGAGAAGGTATAAAGATGAATATGATATGGTCCAAATATTATTTAGGAAAATAATAAGAAAAAAGTTGAAAACATAGGAGAAAATGGGGCATAAATGATCATGTATAAGAGAAAGCAGAAATAGCATGAAGAGCACAGATGGAGAAGTTGGCCTTGAACCAGACGAATAGACATTTAATTATTGGATCCAAGATGAAAGGCATTAAGGATGAGAATGGCCTTTGCCAAATTTGTAGGTTGGTTGGACAAGCCAAGAAATCAAAATGAGATCCCATGTGATGGGCTCAATTTTTCCAATTATACTTACCAAGTATGCAAGTTATCTGCAGGGGGATGGGTAGGAAAGGATATTGTAGTAACTTGGAGGAAAATGATAAAGGTTTGATACAGACATTTATGGGAGTAGAAGAACTTGAAGCAGGAAAAATAAAATTGTTGTTGAGAAGTAGTGGGGATCTAGCTGATGTCTAAATTTTATAGGGATACCATTCTCCAGGCTTATATAGTTTTCTCAGCAGTTTTTTACTGATTGGGTAGAAGAAAGATAAAGTAGATAGTACACTGATAGTTGGGAATTTCCTTGGCAGGTATAGGGAAAGACTAGTAATCTACACTAATAAAAGACAAAGATGCTAGTTGACCGTACCTTCACTACACCCACCAGCCAATCAGAGTGACTATATGCAAATTAACCCAACCAAGACGGCGGTTAATTTGCATATACCGGCTGGGAGTGGAGACTGAAGACAACGTGGAAGCGAAGCGCTACAGAAGGGAGCAAAGTAGAGGCGGCAGAGACAGGAACGGAGCCAAGGCGATGGAGGCAGGAGGCAGGAGGGAAACCAGCCGGGCAGCGGAGCGGGAAGGAAGCCAGCCAGGCGGCAGAGTGGGAGGGAAAACAAACAGCCGCGCAGTGGAGCGGGAGCGAAGCCTGCCTCAGTGGGTTTCGCTCCCTTCTCTGCTTCACTCCAGCCGCAGGAAGCCCTATTCTTGCAGGAATCTTCCTGCAACGGGCCTCTAGTAATAATCATAATTACTCATTAACCTTGTCTCCAAACATTTACCCCCCTTGTATGTAAGAGGCTCATTGATCGGTGCCTCCTTAGACATATGACTTGCTTAGGCCAGTGAATTCTATCTAATAATAGACAAACATGGTAATTGACCGTACCTTCGCTACACCTCCCATTGGCTAATCAGCACGATATGCAAATAAACTGCCAACAAAGATGGAGGTTAATTTGCATACATAGGCTCCAAGTGGTGGAGCGAAGCCTGACGGCCCGGGGCCGATGGAGCAGCGAGGCCTCACGTCCCCGGGGTCGGCGGCGCAGAGAGGCCTCACGGCTCCAGGGCCAGTGGAGCAGCGAGGCCTGACATTTCCGGGACCGGCTCCAGCCAGAGCAAAAGCCTGGGCCCGGGTGCCAGAGGCAAACC